>NW_023425589.1:623803-806303 GCF_014108245.1 Pipistrellus kuhlii | reverse complement strand
TCCTCTGGGGAAACGGAGGGCACGTCCCGCTGAGCGCTCTGCCGGCCGCTGAGCTGCCAGGGGCAGGGCCATGCCGGGCCCACCTTCCCGGGCGGGGCAGGCCCTGCGGCCGGAGGAGGCGGGAGAGACGCGACAGAGGACCCCACGCCGGGGGCTCTCGGGACTCTGGGAGCCTCAGTTTCCCCTGCTGCAGCACCGATGCTGTTCGGGCTCCTCACAGACCAAGTTCCAGGAAGCTTCCCCGGAGACACCCTGACACCCAGCTCTCCCACGGAGACCGGCAGACAGATGCCAACCACAAGCTCACACAACCCCACGGCTGCCTCTCCCTGCGAGTGAGGCAGCGCCGTGGACAGAACAGCTGCCACGTGTCCCAGCAAAAATGCGGCCCCGAATCTGCCAGGCATTCCAAAGCCGGCAGTGAGCGGCCCCGGCCGGTGTGGCTCGGTGGTTAGAGAGTTGAACCTCGGACCAAGGGGTCTTGGGTTCGATTTCGATTTCCAGTCAAGGGCATGTACCTGAGTTGCAGGCTCCATCCCTGGCCCTGGTCAGGATGTATGTGGGAGGCAACCAGTTGATGTGACTCTCTCACATCAATGTTTCTCTCTCTCTCTCACTCTGTCTCTCTCTCTCTCATCTCTTTCTCTCTCAAGATCAATGGAAAAATATCCTCCAGAGAAGATTAAAAACAAGCAGGCACTGGGGCAGAGGGAGGTGGGAACTGGGGAGACTGTTCCAGACTAAGGAAATATTTGTGGTCCTAGATTGTACTGTATTTTGTTAAGCCATAAACATAATGCTATGGCCCTGACCAGTTTAGCTCAGTGGATAGAGAGTCGGCCTTTGGACTGAAAGGTCCCAGGTTCAATTCCGGTCAAGGGCATGTACGTTGGTTGCGGGCACATCCCCAGTAGGGGCGTGCAGGAGGCAGCTGATAGATGATTCTCTCTCATCCATGTTTCTAGCTCTCAATCCCTCTCCCTTCCTCTCTGTGAAAAATCAATAAAATATATTTTTAAAGAAAATAATGTTATGGACAACTGGCCCAGCTTGGTGCTTGGACTGCAGATGACACTTTGAGGCTGTTTTGAATCTTCTGAGGTAAGATGAGGGCGCTGAGGTTTACGCTGCGCTCCTGGGAGACGCGTGTGGAATATTCCAGGGTGGGGAGTGTTCTGGCGTGCCTTATCTTCAAGCGATGCTAACTGTCTGAGCAAGCGCGTGAGTGAGGGCAGACCCAGCACAGAGGCATCTGGGCACTGCCACACTGCTCCGGGAAGGTATCTCTGTGTTTGAAACTTTTAGTAACAAGTGGCTGGTGAAAGCCAATGCCCGGGAATAAAGGGGGCAAATCTCCCAGATTAAGGGAGATTGACAAGAAGTAAAATCAAATTCGGGACTAATATCTTGATTAGATCCTCGTATGAAGTCTGTCTGGGGAAATTAGGAAAAACTGCAGTGGGATTACAGAACATCAGGGAATCTGTTAGTTTGAATTATGAATGTAGAATTGCTGTTGGGAATGAAAATCGCCATAGTTTTGAGAAACACATGACAAAATATTTAAAGGCAAAACATCATGATGTCTGTAATTACCTTCAATATATATATATATATATATATATATATATATATATATATATATAAACATATGTTTTTATACCTATTTATATATTTTTTAATTGATTTCAGAGAGGAAGGGGGGGGAGAAACATCAGTGATGAGAGAGAATTATTGATCAGCTGCTCACCCCCATTGGGGACCAAGCCCGCAACCTGGGCATGTGCCCTGCCTGATCAGAAATTGAAGTGACCTCCAGGTTGACACTCACCCACTGAGCAACACCAGCCAGGCTGTAATTACCTTTTAAATATGTCAGAAACACATAAGCAAATAAGAGTGTGCCTACAAGAAATACGTGAAGTCTAGGTGATGGGTATTTGAATGCTGAAAATTTTTTTTGTTGATGTTAATCCTTGCCTGGATTATTTTTTCTATTGATTTTTATAGAGAGTGAAAGGGAGGAGGAGAGAAGCAGAGGGAAGGAGAAACAGAGACACATTAATAGGCTGCCTGGGATCTACCTGCAACCCAGGTATATGCCCTTGACGAGGAATGGAACCCACAACCCATTGGTACACAGGACGCTCACCACTCACTGAGCAACACTGGCCAGGGCTGGACATTTTTCATAATTGATGTTAAAATAATTGTTTGGACCAGAGCTGCCATTTCTACAGTGTGAGAAAGAATAGGGAGGTGCCCACGCAGGCACATGCCAGAGTTATAAGGTGGATCTCTGAGGTGGAAGGGGGCTTAGGTCCTCCAAACCCTCCTTTACAGCATGAGGAAGAGTCAAAGTGCAAGAGGCTTCCCCAGGGCCAGAGGGGCCTGCAGAGTGGCCTACAGCACATACTCACAGTGTGTGCACACATACACTTGGACATGCACATACACATAAATGCACACACAGACATGTATGCACAGACATGTGCAGAATGCACACATACACAGGATGTATGCACACACAGACAAGCATATGAGGGACATGCACAGGCAGGCACACATGCACACATACACAGATGCATGAACACATGGACATGTGTGCACAGAGACATACACAGGCATGCATACACACAGAGAGATGCACATAGGCAAACACAGACATGCCTGCAATGCCTGCAGAGACACGTATGCACACAGACACGGACACCCTGCACACAAGTGCTGGCTGTTGAGACTCAGTGCTGCACACCCGCCCCGGCTCCCGGCTCCCGGCGGGCGCTCAGCACGCGGCTGAACGGAAGGGAACTGGTTCGCCAGGCACCTGCTCTGTGCTGAGCGCCTCAGGCCGGGCCCCCAGGCTGCTCTGAGGCCAGACGGAGCCCATGGCAGGGGGGGCGGCTCAGAGCACAGATTCTGAAGTCGGGCTCTGCCTTCTGCCAGGCCTGGAGAGGCCGCGTCTCCTCTCCAAGCCTGATTCCCTGTCTGCACAGAGCAGGGGCGGTCCCCCTCACAGCTCTGTGCGGGCCGGGGACACACACACACACACACACACACACACACACACACACTCCTGTGCAGGGCCTGGCTCGCAGGAGGCGCTTCATCCATGCCCGCTTTCATGACGATGGGGACATGAAAACTCTCACAGAGCTCCGGTCACTCAAACAGCTTGGCCTGGGCGGGCCGTTGGCGTACGCTGCTCCCGCCTGGGCGTTCCTGGCCGGTCCTGGGCTCAGGGCTGCCCCACTACAGCCCCGGGGCGGGGCTGGAAGCACTGGCCGCCTGAGAAGCCCTCTCACGGCCCCACAGACCCGCCGGCTGCCCCAGGGGGCAGAGCCCGCATCGCAGCCCCAGGGTCCGCGGTACCTGGCGGCGGGTAGCACTGCAGCAGCCGCAGGAGCTTCACGGAGAGCCAGGGCGCGGGGACGAAGTAGTAGGTGTAGTCCTGGAGGTCGGTGGAGGCCGAGGAGACGATCTGGGCAGGAAGAGGGAGGTGAGGCAGGGGCAGGGGCACCAGCCGGGGTGGACAAACGCTGCCTTCCCCGGGGGAGACGGGAGGACCTGGGACAGAGCCGGGTCATCGGGGGACAGAATCCGCCCATCGGACAGATTCCCTTACTGTGAGCTCCTCAACTCTGTGCCCCCAAACCTGGCTACGTCCACCAGCGCACATCACACCCACTCGCTGGGGACTGTTCCCACGGTCCTCCCCCGAGACTGGCAGCTGCTCAGGGGCAGGAATTGGGTCCCTGGGCCCAATACAAGGTCAGACACGAGAAAGGCTCAGGGTGTATGTAGGAGAGAATGAGTAAAAGAGCGTGTGTGGACTAATTCACAGCAGCCATGTTGTGAGGTGGGCACTGGGATCATCCCCACTGAACAGAAGGGACAACAGAGGCCCAGAAAGGTGAAGCCACGGACAGCCGAGCCAAAATGAACTCAGCTCAGAGCCGGAGTTCCTGACCACCAGCTGGGCTGCCTCCCGGGGAGAGAAAGCGAGGAGGACCAGAGAGGTGCCGGGGGCAGGGACGGAGGCCCCGCCCGCAGCCACAGCGAGGCCACACGCACCCTGCTCAGGCGGGACACGGCCAGGGAGATGCAGGTCTTGAAGTCGTCCGGGTTCTTTTTGCAGAGACAGGTGATGAGGCTGACGGCAGCTGTGACCACGCCCTGCAGGGGCAGGAGTGGCAGTCAGGGCCCTGGTGAAGGTCAGACTGGGGACAGTGTGCAGGCTGCGGACCCGAGAGCGCAGGGGTGAGGCTGGGGGGGGGTGCTTAGGGGTGCACAGGTTTCACAGTGGGTGCTCTGGGGCTCAGGGGCATGACCGGCACTCACTTGGGTTCGGGCAGAGGGTGGGTGGGAACCATAGAGGAACTGGGGGTAGGGATTGGGACAGGCAGCGGGCACTGGGAACTCTGGGTGTCAGGCACACAGGCCGGGTTCTTCTGAGGGGCTGGGTGGGTGTTGGTGTTGGGGACACTGAACAGGACCCCTGGGCAGCCAGGGGGTGTCAGGGACGGAGACGGGAGTGTCTCGGGACACTGGGGTGAGCGGTAAGTACTGGGGAGACGGACCAGGCTCTCTAGGTGCCTTGGTAAAGGCAGGCACACGGGTGGGGGTCCCCGGCATGCAGGGCGGGTGGGACTCCCTCCGGTGGATACAGGGCGGGTGGGACTCCCGGCCTCTCAGGGCGGGTGGACTTCCGGCCTCCGGTGACATCAGGGCGGGTGGACTCCCTCCCTCCGGTGGATACAGGGTGGGTGGGACTCCCTCCCTCCCTCCGGTGACATCAGGGCGGGTGGGACTCCCGGCCTCCGGTGGATACAGGGCGGGTGGGACTCCCTCCCTCTGGTGACATCAGGGCGGGTGGGACTCCCTCCCTCCAGTGGATACAGGGCGGGTGGGACTCCCTCCCTCCGGTGACATCAGGGCGGGTGGGACTCCCGGCCTCCGGTGGACATCAGGGCAGGTGGGACTCCCGGCCTCCGGTGGACATCAGGGCGGGTGGGACTCCCTCCCTCCGGTGGATACAGGGCGGGTGGACTCCCTCCGTCCGGTGGATACAGGGCGGGTGGGACTCCCTCCGGGGACATCAGGGCGGGGACGGGGGACAGGGCACGGGCTCACCATGTGCTGGTCGTTGAGCAGGTGCACGACGCGGGCCGTCCACTCGCCCATGGGCACCAGGTCGGGCGAGGCCTTGTAGAGCCGCAGCAGGCACAGGGCCGCGCTCTGCTTCACGCTGTCCATGCTGTCCCTGCGGGCACACGGGGTTCGGGAGGGGTCAGGCGACCCCAGGACGCCAGCCCCGCACACCTCCCGCCTCTCCCGCTCCTCCCAGGCGGGCCCGGGATCCAGCCTGGCGCTGCTCTCAGCAGCCTTGTGGGGTCACTGGCAAATGCCAAGCCTGGCTCTGCACTTATTCAGCGCCTACTGGGTACCATCACGCTGCAGGCACTGCGGGCAGACCAGTGAGCAGATTGATCCAAAGGTCTGTCCTCACAGAGGCTGCGGCTGGCCGGGCCGTCCGCGCAGAACCCCCCACCCCGTGTTCCAGGTGACACAGGAGCGCTCACTGCGGCCATCAGACACGGCGGACACAGCCGGAGAGTGCCAGGCCGGTGCAGCCTTAGCGGCCGGCTCTTCCTGCATCATCACGGCTCCCGGCTCACAAGCCCTGACTCCGGCCACTCTGCCCTCCAAGGAGGTGGTTTCTAGCATCATCTCCACTTAATACCAAAGAGTGAGAGCTGCTTATCGGCTTGGTGAAGTTAAAGCCAGGCTGTGATAATACGAAGGTGAAGTTTGAAACTACATAGTTTGGGGGACTGAGCCAGGTATTAAAGGACAAAACCACCTGATTTAGAGGGCAGGGAGGGAGGAGGGGGAAGAGATGATCTGAGCGATGTGAGGGGGAATTCAACTGCAGCGGTTTCATCATTTTAATAAATGTTTTAAAAAATATGTTTTTAGCCGAGACCGGTTGGCTCAGTGGATAGAGCATCGGCCTGTGGTCTGAAAGGTCCCAGGTTCGATTCCGGTCAAGGGCATGTACCTTGGTTGCGGGCACATCCCCAGTATGGGGTGTGCAAGAGGCAGCTGGTCGATGATTCTCTCTCATTAATGTTTCTAACTCTCTATCCTTCTCTTCCTCTCTGTAAAAAAGAATCAATAAAATATATATTTTTAAAAACAAAAAAACTATGGCATAAGTCCCTTGAAATGACAGAGGTTTCAAATGATTAAAAAAATCTATATGTTTTTAGTAACTTTTAGAGACAGAGGATGGAAGGGAGAAACACCGATCGGGTTCTTCCCATATGCATCCCAACTAGGGATCAAACCCCCAATCTGGGCGTGAGCCCGGCCCAGGAACTGAACCGGCCACCTTTCAGTGCATGGGCCCACGCTCAACCAGCTGAGCCACACCATCCGGGTAACTATCGATATTTCTCCTTTTTTAGAAAGGCGCAGTGCCATGTGACTCAGCAACTCCTCACCTAGGCATCTGCACAAGAGAGCGGAACACCACGTCCACAAATGTGAACCTTGTAGGCAGAAGGTCTACAAGGTTCTTATAAATAAATAAATAAATAAGAGGTGGTCCATCCAACATGGAATGTTATTATTCAGCCACAGAAAGTTATGATGCACTGATCAGTGCTACAGCACGGTGAAGCCGGAGGACATGATACTGGGTGAAAGGAGTCAGGCACCAAAGGCCACAGGCTTCCATTTGCAGGAAATGCCCAGAACAGGCGAATCTAGAGACAGAAAGCAGGTCAGTGGTTGCCTGGGGCTGGAGAGAGCGGGTGGAATGGCCTGCTGATGGCTGTGGACGTCTTTCTGGGATGATGGAAATGTTCTGGAATCAAGTGAGTAGTGGTGGTTACACAACATTGTGAAGATACTAAAGCCTGTACCCTTTAAAATAGTGAACTTAGCCCTGGCCGGGTAGTCAAATGGTTAGAGCACTGTCCCACATCCCAAGGGTTTGATTCCGGTCAGGGCCTATACAAGCAAGAATCAATGACGGAGTCCTGGCTGGTTTGGCTCAGTGGACAGAGCATTAGCCTGCACACTGAAGAGTCCCGGGTTCGATCCCAATCAAGAGCACATGCTCAGGTTGTGGGTTCAATCCCCTGCAGGGGGTGTGCAGGAGGCAGCTGATCAATGATTCTCATCATTGATGTTTCTATCTCTCTTTCCTCTCTGAAATCAATAAAAATATATTTTTAAGAAAAAGCATCAATCAATGAATACATAAACGAGAACAACAAATCGATGTTTCTCTCTCCCCTGCCCTTCTTCCTCTAAATATCAATCAACACATTTTATTTATTTATTTATTTATTTATTTTTTAAAATATATTTTATTGATTTTTTTTACAGAGAAGAAGAGAGAGAGAGAGAACTAGAAACATCGATGAGAGAGAAACATCAACCAGCTGCCTCCTGCACACCCCCCGACCAGGGATGTGCCCGCAACCAATGTACATGCCCTTGACCGGAATCGAACCTGGGACCTTTCAGTCCGCAGACCGACGCTTTACCACTGAGCCAAACCGGCTTTGGCTCAATCAACACATTTTAAAGTTCATTTCAAAAAAGATGAATTCCATGATACATGAATTTTACCTCAATTAAAAAAAAAAATCTACCTAAAGAAAAGTTGCATCGTGCCCCAGTCATTGTCAAGGCTGCGTTCTCGGTATGGAGAGTCCAGCCTGGACCACCCCCGCCGGGCCCACAACCTCGGCAGGACGCGCCTCGGCAGCCAGTCCCTCACGTGCGCACATGTCTGTCCCGCTGGCCCCTTCTCCAACAGCGCAGGGTGCCAAGCTCCCGCGCTCAGGGTGGCCGGCGACGCCCTGGCAGCTCTCACAACTCCCACGCCCTCCTCCGTGAAAGTGTCTTCTCTGGGTCTGAGCGAGGGCCTCTGAGCTCTCCCCCTCTCCCCTCAGACCCCAGCCCGCTGGGCCCCGGGCTCCGCCTCTGGGCCTTCTCTGTCCTGCTCACGTCTTCCCTGCGGGACTTTCATTGCCAATATGTGGTCCCCAGCCAGCCACTCAGGCCTTTGGGGCACAGGGACAGCGGCAGACCCCAACTGAGATGTGACGTGTGTCCATTACATGCCATGTTTCAAAGTCTTAGCACAGCCCTAGCCAGTTTGGCTCAGTGGATAGAGCGTCAGCCTGTGGACTGAAAGGTTCCAGGTTCGATTCTGGTCAAGGGCATGTATTATACCTTGGTTGCGGGCACATCCCCAGTAGAAGGTGTGCAGGAGGCAGCTGATCGATGTTTCTCTCTCATCAATGTTTTTTGTGTGTTTTTTAAAATATATTTTATTGATTTTGTACAGATAGAAAGGGAGAGAGATAGAGAGTTAGAAACATCGATGAGAGAGAGCCATCGATCAGCTGCCTCTTGCACACCCCCTACTGGGGATATGCCCGCAACCAAGGTACATGCCCTTGACCGGAATCAAACCCTGGTCCCCAAGCCAATGCTCTATCCATTGAGCCAAGCCGGTTTCGGCATCATCGATGTTTCTAACTCTCTATTCCTCTCTCTTCCGCTCTGTAAAAAATCAATAAAATATTAAAAAAGAAAAAAGACTTAGCACAAAAAGCACTGTAAGATAGCTTTGGGCAGTGTAGTTTGGTTGTGCATTGAAAGGCTGCCAGTTCGATCCCCAGTAGGGGGCGTGCAGGAGCGGCCAATCGATGTTTCACTCTCAGACTTGTTTCTCCTCTCCCCTTTCTCTCTAGAAATCAATAAAACGAAATCTTAAGAACATTTCCCCCATCTCTTTGTTTCTCCGAGCTGCATTCTCGCTCATTTCTTCAGTTCCACTGCCGGTTTCATCCTGCTTTGATCACTGTCTATTCTGCCGCTACACCACACCACTCAACTTATAAAAATATCAGTGACATTTTCCAGCTCTGCTTGCGCTTTGCTCCAGCGCTTAAGTCATTTTCATAGTCCTTGGAACCCATTAAACATATTTCTTTTACATCCTATGTGACAATTCTAATTTGTTCTTTTCCATTTTCCTTCTGCTGATTCTCCCTCGAGGTGCTTGCTTCCTGTGTTTAGTGATTTTTTTTAAAATATATTTTATTGATTTTACACAGAGAGGAATTGAGAGGGATAGAGAGTTAGAAACGTCGATGAGAGAGAAACATCGACCAGCTGCCTCCTGCACACCCCCTACCGAGGATGTGCCCGGAACCAAGGTACATGCCCTTGACCGGAATCGAACCCGGGACCCTTCAGTCCCCAGGCCGACGCTCTTCCACTGAGCCAAACCGGCTTCGGCTGTGTTTAGTGATTTTCGACTGTGAGCTGCTCACGGAACTCCGAGCTGCTTCCCCCGTGGGAACCTCTGAGGCCAGTGGAGAAGGTGGATTTCTCCAGAAAAAGGCACTGGGGTCCGCCAGTCTGCAGAGCTTTGATCTAAAGCGAGGCTGAAGGCCTTGTGGGTGACCCAGGCAGGCGGAAATCGGGCTGAAAACCAGTGTGCAAGCTGCTCTGTGCCAAGGTTCAAAACAGGTGATTTTGGGAGCTCCAGTGGTGCAATCGGTTAGCGCGCGGTACTTCTACAAAACAGGTAATTTTGCTTACGTCCCCTGAGGGGGTTATTTCTAAATCTTGCTCATCCTGAAGTGTGGCCTCTGGAGTCCCTCCTTGGAAAAGTTTTGTCTTCTGTTCCCAGAGGGCGCAGGGCCCCCAAACCGATGCTGGGCTCAGCCAGCTCAGCAGATGCCCTCTAAGCAAGCCCTGGCGTCAGCGCTCAGCTCTCTCCCGGCTCCTCTGAGCTCGGACCCGTCTTCCCTTTCTGGCTCCTGATCATCAGCGAATGTTTCCTTTCTCTCTTACTCAATATTGACAGCGGGGTTCCAAAGAGAGCCAGAAATAAAAATCCACAGGCTGCCAGAAATAAAAGCCTTACCTTTCCCCACAGTAGGCTGAGCGACCTTTTGTTTATTTATTTTATTATTGTTTTAATCCTCACGGAGGATATTTTTTTCCACTGATTTTTCGAACGGAAGGGAGGAGGAGAGAGACACACGATTGGCGGCCTCCCACAGGAGTCCGAACTGCGGAGCGGGGAAACCCTGCACCCAGGGACGCGCCCTTGAGCGGAATCGAACCCAGGACCGTTCAGCCTGCAGGCTGACACTCTATCCGCTGAGCCACACTAGGCAAAGTTCAGCTTTTAAAATTACAAAGCCGCTGAAACCGGTTTGGCTCAGTGGATAGAGCGTCAGTCTGCAGACTGAAAGGTCCCAGGTCTGATTCCGGTCAAGGGCATGTACCTTGGTTGCGGGCACATCCCCAGTAGGGGGTATGCAAGAAGCAGCTGATCAATGTTTCTCTCTCATCGATGTTTCTAACTCTCTATCCCTCTCTCTTCCTCTCTGTAAAAAATCAATAAAAATATATTTTAGCCAAAACCGGTGTGGCTCAGTGGTAGAGCGTCGGACTGCGACTGAAAGGTCCCAGGTTCAATTCCGGTCAAGGGCATGTACATTGGTTGCAGGCACATCCCCAGTAGGGGGTGTGCAAGGGGCAGCTGGTCGATGTTTCTCATCGATGTTTCTAGCTCTCTATCTCTCTCCCTTCCTTTCTGTAAAAAAATCAATAAAATATATTAAAAATATATATATATATATATTTTTTTTTTTTAATTACAAAGCTGCTCATCATCCACCCGTCTCCCCCCATCAATTACAATAAAACCTGACTTTCTCTCTCTCCTGTTCACCACACTCCTTCCAAAAACACTCTCTCAAAGCTCATGCCAACCTCAGGGACTTTGCACTTGTTGCTCCTTTTGCCTGGGACTCTTCCTCCGACATTTCTGAATGACTATGTTCTTATCGCTCAGTGTCAAACTGCATCCCCTCCTTAGAGACCCCCTGAGGAGTCTGGTTTAAGTGGCCACCCCCACAACCTCCAGGACGCCCCACTGCCCTATTCTTAAATATATTTTATTGATTTTTTAGAGAGAGGAAAAGAGAGGGACAGAGAATTAGAAACATCAAAGAGAGAGAGTCATTGATTAGCTGCCTCCTGCACACCCCCGACTGGGGATGTGCCCACAACCAAGGTACATGCCCTTGACCGGAATCCAACTCAGGACCTTTCAGTCTGCAGGCTGACGCTCTATCCATGACCCACACCGGTTTCGGCCGGATTCACCTTATTTTTGTATGTATGTGGTCGTTCTTTGGCTCTCCCACTCCATGTAAGCTCTGCCAGGGTGGGCACCGCCATCCCTGCTGCTCACCTCTGCCTCCCCCATGCCCATAACAGCGCCCAGCACAGAAATACCTGCTGAAGGACCTCCCGCCTCCGGACACTCGCTGCCCTTCGCGCCTTTCCCCTCCTCCTCGCTTAGGCCTCAGCCTCAGGACGCTTCCTCTGGGAAGCCCTCCCTGATGCCCCAGGCGAGGTCAGGCTGACCCCACTAACTGCTCTTCGGGTTCCTACCCCCACAGCATGGTTTTAGAGGAATTAAATGCTTCATCTGCGATTATTCAATCGATGTTTCTCTCTCCACGCTGGACTGTGAGTGCTGGGAGGACACGGGCCATGTCCACTCCGGTCATGTCTACATCCCCAGCAAGCAGCATGAGGGCTGCACATGGGAGATGCCCAGTAGACATTTGCTGAATGAATGAATGAATGAATGGATGGATGGAGACGGAGAATTTCCGGAGGGCCGTCACCAACAGAGCTGAAGGTTACCACCTCTTCTAACTAGATGTCAAAGGTCAGCTCATCGGACAGATGCCCCCGGCTTTGCTGGGAGGCTGCCTCACACTGTCCTCAGTCGGCTCAGTGACATGAGGAGACGCCACAGGCACCACCAGAACCCCTGGGGCTCCAGCTCAGCGTGAGCTCCAGGTCCCGGCTGGGAGAGCCTGGCAGGTGCCATGACCTCTGTGAGCCCCACACGGACCGCACCCCCTCCAGGGTCTCCCTGCCTCACCCGGCCACCAGGATGCGGGGGATGTCGGCGGCGAAGGCCTCGCCCATCTCGCGGCTGCCCACGTTGGCGATGCAGTGCAGGGCCAGGCACATGAAGGTGGGGTTGCGACTGGCCAGGTCATTCTTGATGGCGTTGTTGATGAGCCGGATCAGCTCAGAGTTCGAGTTCACCAGCACCGAGATGAACAGGTAACCCTGGCGGGGGAGGGGGGGGAGCCTTGTGGTTCATTGGTCCCCAACTCTCATACCCCAGTCTATACTTCCAGCCCTCCTCCCTCAGACCCAGGAGTCCAGCCCCTCCTCCCTCAGACCCAGGCCCCCAGCCCCTCCTCCCTCAGACCCAGGGGTCCAGGCCCCCAGCCCCTCCTCCCTCAGACCCAGGGGTCCAGGCCCACAGCCCCTCCTCCCTCAGACCCAGGTCCCCAGCCCTCCTCCCTCAGACCCAGGAGTCCAGGCGCCCAGCCCCTCCTCCCTCAGACCCAGGGGTCCAGGCCCCCACCCCTCCTCCCAGACTCACTATCTGCTTCTCTGTGTACTTGTTGGAGCTAAGCAGGTTCACGGCTTCCATATGCCCAAAGTCAATGTCGTGGCCGAGCAGAAAGATGAAGAGCAGTTTACAGACGTACTTTTTCTTGCTGTAGCCATCCAAAGCTTTGTCCCCTGGGGCCAGAGGAAGGAGGAAAGGGGAGGCAAAATGAGGAAGGAACACACCTGCAAGTCCCAGGAGTCCCAGCCCCCTCTGCCCTCAGCCCCAGGAGCCCAGACCCCTGCCTACCTTTGAACTTGGAGCGGATATTGGCCAGTTCCTTGTTGATTCTCTTAATCTCCGCCTCCTTGCTCTTGCCTGGGGAGGGAAGGCAGGGCTGGGGTGAGGGTCCTGGAGCCGAGCCACCTGCCCCGCTTTTCTTGGCAAGAGCCCTCGAAGCTGGAGGGCAAACCCCATGCTGGGCCTCAGGCCCTGAGGCGGGAGACAGGCCTGGGCCATCTCTAGTCGGCAGCTCCAGGAAGCGGTCGCTAAGGCTCATGGGTCTCTCCAACCCAGAGCAGGCGCCGGGGCACACTTTAGGCCACCCCTGACTCCCTCCTCTCACTGCGGCCTCTGACTCTACTGCCCTGAGCTGACCCCACCCACAGCTCTGCTTACCCCTGCACAGCCCCAGCACTGGCCTGGCAAAAAGCGTGTGATAAAGGATGAATGAATGAATGGATGGATGAATGGATGGCTCGGCTGTCCCCCAGGATCCTCAGTCCTACACATCCGCACTCAGCGTCTCCTGAAAATCTGCCCCCCCCCCCACGCCCAGCTTCCCAATTCAATGAAGGTCCTACTGGGACCCAGTCAGCAGGCCAAGGCCAGCCCCTTGGGCGCTGAGCCACTCCCTGCGCTGTCCCCCGCAGCCATCAGCTGGTGACTCAGAACCCTGAAGTGTCGCTGATCCAAAGTGAGGTGGCTGCAAGTGGCAAGGCCGCACCAGATTTAGAAGACGGGGGGGGGGGGGCAGTAAAATATCTCAACCATTTTTTAAAGATTTCATGTTGAAATGAGACTATTTGGGGTATATTAGGTATCATGAATATATTGTTAAAGTGAATTTTCCCTCTTTTATATTTTTGTTGATTTCAGAGAGGAAAGGGGCCAGAGAGGGCAAGACAGAAGCATCAATCAATGATGAGAGAGACTCGCTGATCAGCTGCCTCCTGCATGCCCCACTGGGGATCAAGCCAGCAACCCGGGCATGTGCCCTGACCAGGAATTGAACTCTGACCTCCTGGTTCATAGGTCGATGCCCAACCACTGAGCCACACTGGCCAGGCTTTTTCTACCTTTTTTTTTTTTTTTTTAAGTGGCCACTGGGAGAAGTTGCAAACACCACGGGTGTGGCTCAGCGCTGTCCCAGGGCCCCCCGGGCGCCCACACTGCCCGGTCACCTCCATGGGGTACTGTCATGGGTGTCGGGGGCCACCTGTCCCCCAGACCCAACCTGGAGCTGGATGAAAACAGGGTCAGCAGCTGCCACTTTTCCGGGAGCAGCTCCATGTCCCCAGGGCCTGCTGAGTGCCTGAGCTCAGAAGAGGCACAGAGACCTGCACACGGGCCCTGTGAGTGCAGAGTGGGCGCCCCCCTCCTAGGAAGGAGCGGAGGGAGGGCCAGCGGGTGGGGGTGGGAGGTCTCCGGGATGCGGGTGTTAAAGGGCCAGCCCTCCAATGACGAGTCTGAATTGGCCTTTGCGGCCCCAGAGGCCATCTGATCCTTCATTTATTAATCATACGTTTCCTGAGGCCCCGGGGCCAGGCCGGAGGGGGCCACACTGGGCACCCAGCGCCCAGGTGGGCCCGGTACTTCCGATCCATTTCAGGGGCTCCTGGCCTGATGGGCGCAGGGGGGGCCCCATCCCCACACGGGGGTGCGATGTGCAGGGACGGGGCTGCCGGGAGGCGCTGGCCTTGGCAGGGGTGCGGAGGGGAGACATTTGAGGAAGGCTGTGAAAGATGAGGAGGGTTCAGGAGCGGTTCACCAGCCAGGGCGGCCAGCACTGCGCCCCGAGTCCCTGCTCAGGGGTGGCCCGGAGGCCAGAACAGCGCCTCCCTCCGGGGGGCCCACGCCAGCCCCTCAAAATCACTTCGCATGCTTGGTGCTATTCCTTTTTTTGTTTTTAAGATATATTTTATTGGTTTTTTTTATAGAGAGGAATAGAGAGTTAGAAACATCGATGAGAGAGAAACATCGACCAGCTGCACCCCCCCCCCCCCCACTGGGGACTGAGCTTGCAAACAAGGTACATGCCCTTGACCGGAGTCGAACCCGGGACCCTTCCGTCCTCAGGCCGATGCCCTATCCACTGAGCCAAACCGGTTACAGCTCGGCGCTATTCCTAAGCTGAGAATGGCCACAACTGCGTCACTTTAACAGCTTTAAAACTGTTCTGTGGGGACCAGGAGAAACAATCTCTCATAAACGGATCGCATAGCACAAAGGAGCTGAGTAAACTTCGCCGCAGACAGACGGCTATGTGAACGGCAATTAGATCTTCGAGGCTAGCGACCTCGCTGGCCTGCACTCACACCTCTATTAAAAGCTTCGAGAAGCACGCAGAGCTAGCCTACGGTGTGGGGTGACCCAGTGGAGGCTCCCCTGGGAGCAGAGAGGGCGCAGGGGGCCAGGCGGGGGTGCTGGCTCTGCGTCTGGGGGCCGGGTTTGTGGCTGTGTTCGATCAGGGAGGATTCGCCACGCTGGTCACTTAAGATCTGTGGCCTTCTTAGTAGATATATTTCCATACATGTACATGTGTATACAAATACACTTACATATTAAAATTACATCATATAAAAATATGTTTGTAGGAATGTATTCAATCATACAGAAGGCAGTATCAAATAAATATGGATAATTTAAAGACCATGTAAAGAATATGCATATGTGCTGGAACCGGTTTAGCTCAGTGGATAGAGCATCGGCCTGCGGACTCAAGGGTCCCAGGATCGATTCCGGTCAAGGGCATGTACCTTGGTTGCGGGCACATCCCCAGTGGGGGGTGTGCAGGAGGCAGCTGATCAATGTTTCTCTTTCATTGATGTTTCTAGCTCTCTATCCCTCTCCCTTCCTCTCTGTAGAAAATCAATAAAATATATTAAAAAAAAGAAAAATAATATGCTTATATGTGTGTGTATTTTCTTTAATCTTTAAAGTATCCACATCTAGTCAAAACCGGTTTGGCTCAGTGGATAGAGCATCGGCCTGCGGACTCAAGGGTCCCAGGATCGATTGCAGTCAAGGGCATGTACCTTGGTTGCGGGCACATCCCCAGTGGGGGGTGTTCAGGAGGCAGCTGGTCAATGTTTCTCTCTCATCGATGTTTCTAACTCTCTATGTTCCCTCTCTCCTTCTTCTCTGTAAAAAATCAATAAAATATATTTAAAATAAATAAATAAAATAAAGTATCCACATCTGTTTGGTATTGTCTTCTGCATAAAATATACTTTACTAAAAAGAATTCACAGAGGAAACAGAGCTTCAAGTCTCTAAAGTAGCCGTGGAGGGAGAGCATCCAGCCATGCGTACAAGCCTCTGAAGATTAGAGGCACAAAGCAGCCAGGTACCCAGAGAGAGTGCAGGAGTGTGGCTACGGGGGTAACCCCTGGGTAAAAGGGGCTGCAGGCAGGGGTGACAGAATGGGCTAATGGAAGCATTCTAACATTCAGGGCCAGTAAGCAACAAGGGGATGAGCTCAACATGCAAGCATTTAAAAGGGTTTTCTTGCCCTGACTGGTTTGGCTCAGTGGATAGAGCGTCAGCCTACAGACACAAGGGTCCCAGGTTCGATTCCAGTCAAGGGCATGTACCTTGGTTGCGGGCACATCCTCAGTAGGTGGTATTGCAGGAGGCAGCCGATCAATGTTTCTCTCTCATCGATGTTTCTAACTATCCCTCTCCCTTTCTCTCTGTAAAAAAAATCAATAAAATATATTTTAAAAATAAATAGAAATAAGAGTTTCCTTTATCTTCAAACATTTCCTGGGGTGAGGCTCAGGGATAAGTGACATCAGCCCTGTGCTTAGAAACTCCGGATTGCAAAGGAGGCTGACAGGGGCAATTTTTTGAGTATTTTAAAAAATATATTTTTTATTGATTTTTTTTTGTTTACAAGGAGGAAGGGAGAGGGATAGAGAGTTAGAAACATCAGTTGCCTCCTGCACACCTCTTACTGGGGATGTGTCCGCAACCAAGGTACATGCCCTTCACCGGAATCGAACCTGGGACCCTTCAGTCCGCAGGCCAATGCTCTATCCACTGAGCCAAACCGGTTAGGGCAATTTTGAGTATTCTGACACAGGCAAACACAATGGGGCTGGGAGGCTGAAATCAGCTCCTGGGATTTGAGGATTAAAAGATGAAGCAGCCGGGACCGGTTTGGCTCAATGGATAGAGCGTCGGCTTGGGGACTGAAGGGTCCCGGGTTCGATTCCGGTCAAGGGCATGTACCTTGGTTGCGGGCACATCCCCAGTAGGGGGTGTGCAAGAGGCAGCTGATCGATGACTCTCTCTCGTCGATGTTTCTAACTCTCTATCTCTCTCCCTTCCTCTCTGTACAAAATCAATAAAATATATTTAAAAAAAAAAAAAATAAAATAAAATAAAATAAAAAAGATGAAGCAGGCCCCGGCCAGTGTGGCTCAGTGGTAGTGTCAGCTCGTGCACAGAAGGGTCTCGGACTTGAGTCCCGGTCAAAGGCACGTACCTGGGTTGCAGGTTTGTTCCCCGCCCCCAGTCAGGGTGCTTGTGGGATGCAGCCAACTGATGTGTGTCTCACATCAATGTTTCTCTCTCTCCTTCTCCCTCCCTTTCACTCTCTCTAAAAACCAATGGAAAAAATATCTTCTGGTGAGGATCAACAAAAGACGAGGCTAAGATGGACCAGGTAAAAACAGGGCAGGCGTGCCCTGGGCAGGCGGACCGCCTGTGCCACGGCCTGTCGGCTGGCACGGAGGGCGCAGCCAGCCGGCCGGCCCCTCCTGGGCGGTGAGGGGCCTGGGAGCAGTGGGGGTGCAGGTCCCTCTTGCCTGTAGCTGTGGCTGAAAGGGACCCTCTGGCCGCAGAGCAGAGCAGCAAACTGCTGACTGTGCTCAGAATACGCTACTTGAGGCTCTGGTTACGGGAGATAAAGCCCGTAGGGTTTAAGCCAAAAAGGCTTAGGGGCGGGTCTATCACTGCCACCAAAAGCATCCTGACAAACCCTGACTCTGAGCGCTTTTACTGAGGCCACAGTCCCCCTCACTGCAAGTGTCCGCAGCCGGCCAGACAACGACTACGCACAAGGTAGCAATGTTCCCATCCAGACAATCCTGCCCTGATGGGCCTCCCACAGTCCAAGCAGCGCTGGGTCCTCAGAGAGGATTCTGGGAAATGATGCTTCCTGACTCTGGACCACCATCCGGCTCAGAACGTGTCCAATACGGGAGCCACTGGCCACATATGCTGGCAATTTGGCCAGTGTGACTGAGGGACTGAATTCCTCTTAATAAATTTAAATTGAAAAAACGATTCTCAATTCAGTTACTGCAAAAGTATGTTTGGAACAACTTGGGCACCCCGTGAATCTATGTTTTATGAACCCCTTTTTTTTTTTTTAATGGTTTTATTGATTTCAGGGAGAAGGAAAGAGAGAATCATCAATGATGAGAGACAACCACTAATTAGATCCCTCCTGAATACCCCCTACTGGGGGATGGAGCCTGCAACCCGGGAATGTGCCCTGAGCAGGATTTGAACCATAGGTCATAGGTCAACCTCTGAGTCTTGGTTCATAGGTCAACCTCTGAGTTCATAGGTCAACCTCTGAGTCTCACCAGCCAGGCTACATTTTATGAATTCTTAATTAAGAGCCAGTATTCCCAATGAAAATACAGCCTTTGAATTGAGAAAGGAGCATAAACTGTCTCATTAACCATTTAAAAACTATCAACTGCACCTTCAAATGTTCTGCACACACTGGGAATAAGTAAGATGTATTCGAATTAATTTCACTGGTTTTACTGGGTTAGCGCTGGGTTAGACTGCGCTCATGTGATCAGTCATCACTATCCCTTAGGGAGAGAAATATTCTCCTTGAGCAACCAAGTCACACCCGTCAGTGCGCAGCTGGAAGGCAGCTGCAGGCCGGGCCGAGCTGCCGCCTCACGTTGGGGTGCACACGCCGATCTGCGAGCCCAAACAGACACACCAGGTCCCCAGTGCAGGGAGGTGGGGCTGCCTGGCACGGGGAGGGGCTGGATTTGACGACGTGTGTGTGTGTGTGTGTGTGTGTGTGTGTGTGTGTGTGTGTAGGGGGCGGGGAATGGCATGCTAACTAACGTTGGAGAATCACCAAAGTAGGACTCATTCTTTCTGTTCTCTGCGCAGTGGCCAGCAGGAGTCTGTGAGAATCTGAGTCAAACCTCTGCTGGCTATCACTGTCCTCAGCATAGAAGCTAAGTGCTGACTATGGCCCCAGGCCCTGCACACCCACTTCTGCCCGAGCCTGCCCCCCTATCCCCAGCCTCCTCTAGCTCCTCCTCCTCCACTTCCAGCTCAGTCCTGCCTCAGGGCCTTGGCACACGCTGTTCTCTCTGCCCAGGATGCCCCCTCCAAACTGATGCTGGCCCAATCCACCCACCGAATCTGATTCTCTGCTCCGAACATCACCTTTTCAGCAAGAGACTCTGACCGGACTATATAAAAAGCACCATCCCTACCCTTGTACCCACACCCCCTCCCCTCCCTGCTCCATTTCTCTCCATCACCCGCTGCCACCGGTCTGAACACCCAGATACTATACATTCGCTGGTGTATTGGTCCATCTCTCCCCTAGAATGGGAACCCCCCTGAGAGGGGCTTTAGGTCACTATTTATCCCATCACCCAATCAGTGCTCAGTAAGGGACAGTTCATTTGTTCATCCATCCATTCATTCATTCACTCACTCAATGGGCAAACAGCTCCTGAGGACTGCAGCGGGCAGGGTCCAGCACTGGGCAGACTGGGGTCCAGGGAAGGACCAGACCAGGGCCTGTGCTCAGGGCTGGGGGAGCTGTCACAGAGGGAGTGGGTCACATGTGGAGTGGGGTGCGCCCTAATGGGTGGCTCAGCACCCTCCCTCCCCCCCCCAAACACTCCCTCAAAAGCTTGCCTCGGGGTCGGAGGGACTGGAGCCCTAGAGAAGTGGCAGCCCAGCCCCTGCCTCGGAGAGCTCCAGTCAGATAAGTCCCCCCACCACACACACACACACACACACACACACACACACACAGGCCTGGACCACACCCTCAGGCTGCACCCAGCTTCAACCTGTCTTATCTGCAGAATTTGCCCTTCCCGGGCCTCCTCGCCCGCCTCGCTGTTCATTTCCGAGCAACTTCAGCCTCGGCCCTTCTCTTCCCTCCTGCGTGACGCCCTCCAGCGTCCTCAGGACTGGCACTCTGCCCACCCCCAGACCCTAAGCTCAGCTCAGAGTCTTGACTGGGACTCAGGACCTTTGCCCTTGCTGACCCTATGCCTTCCCAGGTGCCCACTTCCCGTGGCCCGGCTCACTCCTGCACCCTGAGCAATGGAACACCCCCATTCTCTCCCCTTCGAGGCCCTCCCCCTCACAGGACCTAGGACAGCCACAATATTTTTCTGCTTAAAAAAGTAAGATATAGCCGAAACCGGTGTGGCTCAGTGGATGGAGCCTTAGCCTGCGGACTGAAAGGTCCCGGGTTCGATTCCGGTCAAGGGCATGTACCTTGGTTGCGGGCACATCCCCAGTGGGGGGGGGGGGGGGGTGCAGGAGGCAGCTGGTCGATGTTTCTCTCTCATCGATGCTTCTAACTCTCTATCCCTCTCCCTTCTTCTCTGTAAAAAATCAATAAAATATATATTTTTTAATTAAGATACAGCCCTGGCCTGGTGGCTCTGTTAGTGGAGCATTGACTGTTCTGTACACCAAAAGGGATGGATCCCTGGTCAGGACGAATACAGGAGGCATGGACTGATATTTCTCTCTCTCTCCCCCTTCCTCCCTCTCTAAAATCAACTTTAAAAGAAACATGTATCCTCGGTTGTGGATTAAAAGGGGGGAAAATGAAGATATAATTCACATACCCCAAAGGTTTATTGATTTCAGAGAGGAAGGGAGAGAGAGAGAGATACACCAATGATGAGAGAGAATCATTGATCGGCTGCCTCCTCCACGCCCCCTACTGGGATCGAGCCTGTAACCCAGGCCTGTGCCCTTGACCGGAATTGAACCCCAGACCCTTCAGTCCGAAGGCTGTTGCTCTATCCACTGAGCCAGCAATTCAGTGGTCTTTAGCGTATCCACAATGTTGTGCAATCATCGCCCCCATCTGATTCCAGAGCATTCCCGCACCCCCAAAGGAAATCCTGTACTCATTAGCAGTCACTCCACCGTCCACGATCCTTAGCCCCGGGCAACCACTAACCTGCTCGCTATCTATGGCCTTGCCTGCTCTGGACATTTCAGATACATGGAATCACACACTTTTGTGCATACGGCTTCCTTCCCATAGAAGGCTCACCCGTGCAGGGACCGGTGTGGCTCAGTGGATAGAGCGTCGACCTGCAGACTGAAAGGTCCCAGGTTCGATTCCGGTCAAGGGCATGTACCTTGGTTGCGGGCACATCCCCAGTTAGGGGTGTGCAGGAGGCAGCTGGTCAATGTTTCTCTCTCATCGATGTTTCTAACTCTCTGTCCCTCTCAATTCCTCTCTGTGTAAAATCAATAAAATATATTAAAAAAAAAAGAAGGCTCACCCATGTCATAGCATCTACCAGTACCTCATCCTTTTTAACGGCTACATAATATTCCACTGCGAGGCTGGAACGCTCATTTATCATCTGTCCCTGGGTATTTGGGTTGCTTATTTCCACTGTTTGGCTCTAGGGAATGATGCTGCTATAAATATTTGTATACAGCTTACTTGTGAGTGTGACAAGAACAGCTGCATGTTTAGGCAGAACCTGTCTCCCTCACGGGGGCACAGGCAAGCTTGTCCTATTCACCAATGTCCCCAGCACCCAAAAGGCTGGAAACGCGCCAGCCACTCAACACGGATTTGAGAAAAGGAAGGACAAGAGGAAGCCCCGATTCTTCTGGTGAAATCACCTCCCCTGCCCCCAAGCTGGAGCTCCCCTTTGTCCCGTGGCTTCCCTCTGAGTCCCACAGCGACACCGGCCCGATTTCTCTGTCCGGCTCCACCACCAGGATTCAATCCCTGGGCAAATGCTGCACAGCTGATCCCAGACCTAATTTCCTCTCCACATTTCCCTCTCACCCCAGTCAGCCTGCACCACCTCACACCTGGGCGCCTGCAAAGCCCCCTAGTTCTTTGCCTGCTGCCACGCACACCTCCAGCCTGTGCTCTCCACGGAGGCCAAAGGAATTCCTTTCAAACATCAATAGGCCCTGCCGACGTGGCTTAGCGGTTGAGTTGTCGACCTATGACCCCTGGGCTGGGCACAGGCCTGGGTTGTGAGCTGGATCCCCAGTGTGGGGCGTGCAGGAGGCAGCTGATCCCGGATTCTCTCTCAGCATTAATATTAATATATCTCTCTTCCTCTCTGAAATCAATAAAAATGTATTTTTTTTACATTTTTAATAAAAATGTAATTTTAAAAGGAATTTTTATAAACAAAATAAAACATCCATCAGCTCGTGGCCCTCCTGTCTGAAAACCTGCCCGCCGCTCTCGTTTCCCTCAGAGAAAGGCCGAGGTCTCATGGACCCACAAAGCTCTACCCATCCCGTCCCCTCTCTGCCCTCCGCTCCCACCCTCCGCTCCAGCCACACGGGCCCCTCCCTCTGAAGTGAACACACACCACGCGTGCGCAACCTCAGGACCTTTGAACGTATGATTCCCTGGCCTGGACCCCTCTTTGCTCCAAAATTCAGAGCCCACTCTCACTCAGTCTCCACTCAGATTCTCCAATGAGCCATCTCGTGGGGCCTTCACGGAGCTCCCTCTCCTCCTGGTCTCCCCTCTCCTTATTCTTCACGGCGTGACACTGTGTCATTTATTGCCAGGTATCTGTGTTTAGTTTTTCTATCTCCCTCCTGCCATGTGCTCCCAAAGGCAGGGGTTTCTGCTCATGCGGCAGCCCCAGTCCCCGGGACAGTCTGGTGCTTGTCAACGGAATGAATGAACCTTCAAAGGTGAGATGCTGTCACGCCGGAGGTTTGCAGACCAGAAAACTGAGAGCATCAGAGAGGTTCAGGGACTTGCCAAGGGTCACGTGGCTCGGAGGTATCGGAGGCCACGCACCCACACCTGCTTCTCACAGCTGGCCCCCCGCCGAGTTCACAGCCCCTCGTAGCTCCGCCCCCTTTCATAACCACCACAACCTCCCTCCTCCACCTGATACCTCAGTTTCCACCGCTCCTCTTCACCAGATCTACCCCAAACCAGATCCTTCCGTACCTACTGAGTCTAAACCAATCATGGGCACCTCCTCACAGACCCAGCAAAACGAGAACAGCAGCCAAGATCTGTCTAGGGCCCAGAATGTGGGAAAGGCCCCACCGACAAACATCACCACCACGATCTCACCAGGAAAGTGAGGACAGCAGTCTCCCCCCCCCCCCGCCCCCCGGGCAGATAAGGAAACAGAAGTGAGGTCCCTCATTCAAGGTCACCCCGCTGGGGAGTGACAGCCCTCGAACCCGGGTCTGGCCGGCCCCGAGGCCGCGAGGATGGAGCCTGGGAAGCTCCTGACAGCTCCAAACACCAACACCTGCTGCGAGGAGCTGGGAGCTGTCTTGGCACCAGGCCTGCCATCATCACGACAGTCCCTCCTGCGGGCGATCGCTGTCCCCATATTGGTGTGGTCAGGCTCCAGATTCAAGACTGTCCACCGCCTGGAGCCCGCTCTGAGACCAGGCTTCCCCCCCCACCCCCCAGCTTTTCAGATCTCTTCCCCACGAATTCCTAAGGCCCCCTGGCTACCTCCCCTCTCTGGAACATCCCCTAGGCCCGCACTTTACAGTGTCCTCCCCTTTCCAGGCCCACAGGCCCCTGTGTCAGGTTCTCCCAAGCCTCTCCCCGGGCCATGCCTCCCCCTGCGTGCCCTTTGAGCCCCTCCTTTTCCCCTTAGTAACCCTTCAAGCCCCTTCTCCACAGCCCTCCATACTCCTAAGCAATCCTCCGTCCTGCAGCCCCTCTCCCCTTCACCAGGGTCCCGCTGGAGTCTCCCACCTTCCCGTCTCTCCTCCCCGAGCCCCCAGGACTCTCTATCACTGCCAGGCGCGCTCTATGCACTGGCCAAGGGCCTCGGTGACCTATCTAGCCCCTTCCCTCCATGACACCCTCTCCCCCAGGCCCTCAAGCTCGGCCCCATTAGGCTTTCAGGGTCTCAGGTCCTCCCAGTCCCCTCTGGCTTCTCTCCTCTCCCCCCCCCCCATTCTATCGCTCCACGGGGCACCCCGACACACACCCATGCACCTCCTTCCCTTTCTGTCTGCCTCAGGGATCCCACGGATACGACCCCCAAGGCCATCATTCCCGGGGCCGCCTCTATGCCCCCATCCTCGGAGCTCCGCTGCCCTCCTCGCCTTTAAGACCCTCTCGGGCGTCTCTTAACCACTCAAGAGAGGCATTCTAGGACACCCTGAGCCCCTTCACTCCCCCACCCTAAAGTTCCCCCGGGGCCCTGTCTATGCTTTCCCTCCACGACCGCAATGGTTTCCTATCCCCGGGGCTCCTCCGTTACCCCCGAACCCCTCAATGCACCGCTCCCCTCCTCCAGCGTCCCCCGGCCGCACACTCACAGTTCCGGATGTCGGAGATGAACACCGCGAGCCCCCGCATCCCATCGCCCTTGGATACGGCCGGCATGATGACGGTGGTGTCGGCTCCAGGCCCGGCCCGGCTGGGCACAGCGCGGCGGGGGCTAGCAGGCGGGGACCGGGAGGAAAAGGACCCCAGGCAACGCCAACGAGCGGAGCCGGCCGCCACGGGGGGAGGACGGGCTGGCGGGCGGGCGGGCGGGCTGGAAGGCCGCAGCACCGCCCCTAGCCCCTCCCCTCTGCTAGGCCGCCTAAGATTACATCGCCCATTGGCTCACGTTGCTGCCGCTCACACGCGGACCCTCCCTCGCGCCCTCGCTCATTGGCCTCGGGACAAAGGCACGCCGCTGCGATTGGTCCTGCGCCCCGCTATTTCCGTTTGGGAGGAGGCGTTGCCCAAGAGTCGGGCGGAGTTCGATTGCGTACGGTGGGCCCGCCCCCTCCGCGCGGCCGGGGCGGGTCGTGATTGGACGAGGACGCTCTCCTGCGAAGCCAGGGATTGACGTGAAGGGAGGCGGGGGGCGGGCTCGAGGAGGTGAGACTCGCGCTGGCCGAGGCCAATGGGCGAGGAGATCGCCCCCGCAGGCGCCGCGGATTCGCCACGTCCGTCCTAGTCCCGCCCCCGACGGGGCGGTTACGTGGGCGGGAGGAGGGCGGTGAGAGGGGGACCGGGGAGGGCGTCACTCAGCTGGGCTGGGATAGGTGGAGCGCCGCCTGCAATTCCCTGCCGCAGAGGAGGCTGTGGGCGGGACGGGAAAGCGCGAGGTGTTTACTGCGCAAGCGTCTCTGCGTTCCCCTTTCTCCCTAATCTCCTCCGCCCACGGCTCCTTGAATCTTCTTCCAAGAAGAGGTCCCTGTCCCCGCCTCCTCCCCTATCTAGCGGCCAAGAAGTCCAGACCTAACTTGGGGAGACCAAGAATGCCAGGGCCGAGGGGACAGTAGTTCGTAGCTGATCCCGTTGAGCAGAGATGAAAACTAAGGTCCAGAGAGGTTGAACGTCTTGCCCAAGGTCACACAGCCAGGAAGAGTCAGCCAGATTTACAGTCTATTTTGGCTTTTCATCACTTTTCTTTTTTTAATATATTTTATTGATTTTGTACAGAGAGGAATAGAGAGGGATAGAGAGTCAGAAATATCAATGAGAGAGAAACACCCATCAGCTGCCTCCTGCACACCCCTTAGTGGGAATGTTCCCGCAACCAAGGCACATGCCCTTGACCGGAATCGAACCTGGGACCCTTCAGTCTACAGGCTGACGCTCTATCCACTGAGCCAAACCGGTTTGGGCTTTTCATCACTTTTCAATATACAATGTCATTTTACATTATTTAAAATAAATAAAACATTTTATTTTATTGTTTTATTTTGCAATCATAAGGCCATGATACAGATATCAAGTCAAAATCGTGAGCCTCTCCTCCTCCAGCCTTGGAGCTCCTCAGCAAGAATGGGACCTGGGACTGAACACGCTGGCTAAAAGGAAGCAGTGGGTGGATCTGTGGTGGGTCCCACCTCCGCCGCTCAGTGTCCCAGAGACCCGCTTTGGCAGCTGGCTTTGAGGAAGGACAGGCCTCCGGAACTGTCCCGCCCCGGGCCATTGAGAAATTTGGGGCAAAGGCTACAGGAAGAGTCCACTTCTGTCACCGCAGGATGCAAACGCCACCCACCACCCTCTCCCAATCTCCAAGCCTGGTATTCCTGGAATGAGCCTTCGGGGGAGTGTCCTGTTCCTGGGAACGTCCCTTCTGGGTCCTGGGGATGGAAATGAGGGTGAGGACAGCCCACCCTCCAGGTTCCATGGAGCCGCCCATTTGGGTTTTCAGGAACCGGGCTTGGATTCTAGGAAGACGGACAGCGCTCAGCGCTCAGCTGTTTAGTAACCAAGAGGGGCCATTCTTAATCATGGCTGGAGGGGAGGGTGCTGTCTGCCCATAAAGAACAGAGACCCGCACCATTGAAAACAGTAACAACAACTGGAGTTATTGGGACCTCAAGTTGGAAAGAGTCCTTATTATTTTTTTTAAATCTTCACTGAGATATTTTCCCCATTGATCTTTATGGGAGAGAGTGGAAGGGAGGGAGGAAAGCACCGAGAGAGACATTGATCGCGGGGCCAGGGATCAAACCCGGGAACCCAGGTGTGACCCCTTCAATCCAGGGGGGGCGGGGCGCTCTCTAACCACTGAGCCACCCAGCCAGGGTGGAAAAGAGTCCTTTTTAGGAAAGATATAATAAGCATCTCAAGGATGGGAGGAGCCCATTCCCTGAGAACAGCACCATTTTTAAAATATATATATATATATATATATATATATTTTATTGATTTTTTACAGAGAGGAAGGGAGAGGGATAGAGAGTCAAAAACATCGATGAGAGAGAAACATCCATCAGCTGCCTCCTGCACGCCCCCCACTGGGGATGTGCCCGCAACCAAGGTACATGCCCTTGACCAGAATCGAACCTGGGACCCTTCAGTCCGCAGGCTGACGCTCTAGCCTCTGAGCCAAACTACTCAGGGCAACAGCACCATTAAAAAAAATATAGATATAGATATAGATATAGATATAGATATAGATATAGATATAGATATAGATATAGATATAGATATTAGTAGTGGGGTTTGAGCTAGTTTGCTTTATGAAGGACGTGAAGGGAGAAGGGAGACATCCAGATCCCAAGAACAGGAAAAGTCTGTGTCTAAGGACGGGGTTGGGGAGAGAGCACCCTTCCTGGCCTTGTCTCTCCACCTGCCTCTCACCCACCTCTTCCACCCTTTGCCCAGAGCTCGGGGGTTTGGGTGTGGGTAGATGGGGAAACTCGGTCCTCTCCCAACCCCCTCCAGAGCCCATGAAGCAGCCAAATTTAATTTGCAAGACCGGGCCTAAGGCAAAGGCATTCTAAGGTCCAACGGGGGATCCAATTGAGGAGGACGGAACCTGGGGCGGTGTGCTGGTGTGGGGGCGGACATGGCGCCTGTCAGGAGCTGGCGGACTTTCCCCCAGCTGGACGAGAGCAGCGCTTGTTAATGGGAATGCAGTGGGAACCATAGTAGACTTTCCAGTGTATTCCAGCAATGGTTTAAAAAAAGGGGGAAGCCCTGGCCGGTGTGGCTCACTGGATAGAGCATCGGCCTGGGGACTGAAGGGTCCCAAGTTCAATTCCGGTCAAGGGCATGTACCTTGGTTGCAGGCACATCCCCGGGGCGGGGATGTGCAGGAGGCAGCTAATTGATGGTTCTCTCTCGTCAATGTTTCTAACTCTTTATCCCTCTCCCTTCCTCTCTGTAAAAAATTAATAAATAAAATATATTTTAAAAATTTTTTAAAGTAAGCCTTGGCGGGTGTGGCTCAATTGGTTGAGGTAGGGGGTGTGCAGGAGGCAGGTGATAAATGTTTCTCATCGATGTTTCTGACTCTCTCCCTCTCCCTCTCTATAAAAAAACAAAAACAAATAAAATATATTAAAAAAGAAAAAGGAGAAATAAATTTTAATAACATTTATGTGACCATTTCAACGTATCTGGCATTCTTATTTTTCTGTCTTTAAAAGTCGGCGTTTTTCACTTATATACATCTTCGTCGATCAGTGGCCATGAGCCGTTAATACTGGCTGTGCCAGCATAACATTATGGGACTGGATTTGAGCAAGACCATTCTGGGGCTCAGCAGCTGGCCCACTGCTAAGTTTTTTTGTGTTGTTTTTTTTAAAAAAATATTTTTTATTCATTTTTTACAGAGAGGAAGAGAGAGGGATAGAGAGCTAGAAACGTCGATGAGAGAGAAACATCGACCAGCTGACTCCTGCACACCCCCTACCGGGGATGTGCCCACAACCAATGTACATGCCCTTGACCGGAATCAAACCCGGGACCCTTCAGTCCGCAGGCCGACGCTCTATCCACTGAGCCACACCGGTTTCTGCCAGAGAGCTTTTTCCAATATCAATCAGCCGTATCCTTCCCCGGCTTACATGCCCCAGCCACATGAGTCTCCTCTGGGTCACCCTGACCCTCCAGACACATTTCCACACCCCAACTCCCAACCCCAACGATGGTGCGATGGTGCCCTGAGTTGGAGAAGACTTCCTGACTTAGGGATGTAATAACCCCTCCCAGGAGCTGGGGCTGTGCCCCAATGGAGGTCCCAGAGCCAGTGCACCATCCACCAGCCTCCGAAAGTGACACACTCAGGGGCGCACTCAGCGGGCACCAGAGCTCCCCTAAAGCCGTGCCCTGAGGGGTGGGCCCCCGCACAGCTTATCCTTCACAGCGGATGGCAGCTGTCAGTCCTCGCAGCCAAGGGGCCTGGGGATACACGCCCCCCATTGAGGTCCCAACTACAACAGGGCTCAGCTACAGAGGGAGGGTGCACGCAGCCCGTGGCAGGGGGGCGGGCGGGCGGCCCCTGGGGTGCCAGTTCAGCGGGTCAGGGAGCTGAGGACCCTACAGAACGTCTAGGACAGCAGGCCACTCTGCCACACCCGGGAGACACAGCAGCGAACCGAATCCACAAAAACACACGCCAGGAGGGGGCCCATGAGGAAACACAGACACACGTCCCAAAGGAAAGAACAGGACAAAACCCCGGAAAGAGAACGAAACGAAACGGAGACGAGCCATCTACCAGATGCAGGAGTTCAAAGGCACTGGTTCTAAGGTGCTCACTGAACTTAAGAGCAGATGGACTTTTTAGAACCTAAAGAGACTGAAGCATAGTAACCTTCATCTTGGGTAAAACTGCTGTTTAAAAAAATTGTTAAGCCGAAACCGGTGTGGCTCAGTGGATAGAGCGTTGGCCTGTGGACCGGAAGGTCCCAGGTTCGATTCCAGTCAAGGGCATGTACCTTGGTTGCGGGCACATCCCCAGTAGGGGGTGTGCAGGAGGCAGCTGGTCGATGTATTTCTCTCACCGATGTTTCTAGCTCTCTATCTGTCTCCCTCAATAAAATATATTAAAAAAATAAATAAAAATAAAAATTTTTTAAAAATATATTTTATTGATTTTTTTTACAGCGAGGAAGGAAGAGGGATAGTTAGAAACATCAGTCAGCTGCCTCCTGCACACCCCCCACTGGGGATGTGCCCGAAACCAAGGTACATGCCCTTGACTGGAATCGAACCTGGGACCTTCCGGTCCACAGGCCAACGCTCTATCCACTGAGCCACACCGGTTAGGGCCGCTGGTTAAAATTCCAACCCTGCCGTTCTGGCTTCTGTAAGCCTTTGTTCGCTTAAATAACGGGGGAAATTAAGATGGCTCCCATTCCAGAGAGGCCATAAACCTTCCCCAGGGGAGTTATCAGTGCTGGAGCCAGGCCAGGTCTCTGGTTGAGGTCTCAGAGCCCCTGCACAGAGGGCTCTTTAAGAACTTACAACGGGACCAGAAAAACCCTGTTTGGATTTTCTTTAATGGGCAAAACTCACACATCATAAGAGACTCACATCCCCGGCGCACGCATCGAAAAGCTTTGCCAAGTGCTCACGCCACCATCACTGGCGTTGGATTCTCTCTGTATCGCTTACCGAAGCCTGGTGTCTCTGCCTGCTCCTTGTCTCCTGGCCCAGTCCCTCAGCGAACGGGAGATCCATCCTCCTGGCCTGGGCTCCATCCTCACTCCCCACCGGCTCCCAGGGCCCAGGCCCGGCCAGGGTACCCAGTGAAGAATCCCGTGGGAATGTGGGGGGCTGGGTGAGCCCACGGGGACCCTTGGGGAGAGGGAATCGGCCCCCCCCAGAACCAGGGGGCCCCTCTATGGTCAGTTCCGGACGGGAATGAAGGATTCCATGGAATCTCTGAAGGGGAGGGACATGTCGGGGTGACAGTAGAATCTGGACAAGCAGAGTTCCCTGAGGCCCCGGGTTCAGGCTGAGCCAGCACCCCCCTCGGGGCACCCCCGCTCCGGGAGGCCCAGTGGTTGGGCCCTTTGTGAGGCAGGCTGGGGGAGACAGAGCCCTGAGGGCCAGCAGCCAGAAGAGGTAGAGAGTCTCAGAGGAAGGAGCCCCTGGGAGCAGGGCCCCACACGCCATGGCCAGCGTGGTGGTGAAGACGATCTGGCAGTCCAAGGAGATCCACGAGGCAGGAGACCCCCCGGCAGGCGTGGAGAGCCGCTCCCAGATGGTCCCCGAGGCTCCGGGCGGGGGGGCCGGCCCGGCCAAGGGGATCGCCAAGAAGAAGAAGGCCGTGTCCTTTCACGGGTGGGTCTGCCGCGGCCCTGACGGCTGCCGTCCCGGCGCCCGGCGCCGCCTCGACACAGCACGCGTGTGCGTGTGGGGGCTGGGGAGGGGGGGCGGGAGGGGCAGGCAAGGAAGAAGTCAGGGGAAGGGGGAGGGCATTAGAGGAAGAAGAAAGCCAGGCCTGCAGAAACCGGTGTGGCTCAGTGGTAGAGCATAGGTCTGCGACTGAAAGGTCCCAGGTTCGATTCCGGTCAAGGGAATGTGCGTTGGTTGCAGGCACATCCCCAGAAGGGGGTGTGCAAGAGGCAGCTGGTCCATGTTTCTCTCTCATCGACGTTTCTAGCTCTCTATCTCTCTCCCTTCCTCTCTGTAAAAAATCAATAAAAAAATATATTTAAAAAGAAAGAAAGAAAGAAAGAAAGAAAGAAAGAAAGAAAGAAAGAAAGAAAGCTCTGTGTGGCTCAGTGGTTGAGTGCCGACCCATGAACCAGGAGGTCATGGTTTGGTTCCTGGTCAGGGTACAGGCCTGGCTGCAGGCTCGAACCCCAGTAGGGGCCGTGCAGGAAGCAGCCGATCAATGATTCTCATCATTGGTGTTTCTCTCTCTCTCTCCCTCTCACTTCTTATCTCTGAGTCTAGTCAATAAAAACCATATTATTTTTTTTTAGCCCTGGCTGGTTTGGCTTAGTGGATAGAGCGTCGGCCTGCGGACTGAAAGATCCCAGGTTCCGTTCTGGTCAAGGGCACAGGCCTGGGTTGTGGGCATGACCACCAGTAGGGGGCGCGCAGGAGGCAGCCGATCCATGGTTCTCTCCCATCATTGATGTTTCTCTCTCTCTCTCCCCCGCTTCCTTTCTCTCTGAAATCAATAAAAAATCAATAACATATTTTAAAGAAAGAAAATAGGTAGAGGGATGGAGGAGGAAGCAGAAAGAAGGCGGTGAGGTTGGAGTCAGAGAATATGGGATATGGAGATGGAGGTAGGCTGCTACATCTTTTTATTTTTATTTTATTTTTTTTAAATATATTTTAATGATTTTTTTTTTTTTTACAGTGAGGAAGGGAGAGGGATAGAGAGTTAGAAACATCAATGAAAGAGAAACATCAATCAGCTGCCTCCAGCATACCCCACCGGGGATGTGCCCGCAACCAAGGTACATGCCCTTGACCGGCTTCGAACCTGGGACTTTTCAGTCGCCAGGCCGACGCTCTATTCACTGAGCCACACCGGTTTCGGCTTATTTTCATTTCTTAATTGATTTCAGAGAGGAAGGGAGAGGGAGATAGAAACATCAATGATGAGAGAGAATCATTGATCGGCTGCCCCTGGCACGCCCCCTACTGGGGATGGAGCCCACAACTTGGACAGGTGCCCTGACCGGGAATGGAACCGTGGCCTCCTGGTTCGTGGGTTGACGTTCAACCACTGAGCCACCCAGGCCGGGCTGAGGCTCCCACTGACCCTCCTGCCTCTCTCCCGCCCAGGGTGGAGCCTCGGATGTCCCACGAGCCCATGCACTGGTGTCTGAACCTCAAACGCTCCTCGGCCTGCACCAACGTGTCCCTGCTCAACCTGGCCGCCGTGGATGCCACGGACTCCTCCGTGACCGACTCCACCACGGAGGACAGCGGCTCGCTGGCGCTGCCCGCGCCCCCCGCCTCCCCTACCCCACCCTGGGCTCCGGAGGACCCGGATATCACGGAACTACTGGTGAGGGCGAGGGCGAGGGCGGTCCGAGCCCTGGCGGGAGACGGATGCTGAGGGCGGAGGGGTGACTGTGTGGTGCTGGTCACTGTTTTCTTTTGATAATATTTTTATTGATTTCAAAGAGGAAGGGGGGGAGGGAGAGAGGGAAAAACATCGATGATGGGAGGCAATTATTGATCAGCTGCCTCCTGCACACCCCCGACGGGGGAGCCCACAACCTGGGCGTGTGCCCTTGACAAGAATCGAACCTGGACCCTCCAGTCCACAGGCCGATGCTCTATCCACTGAGCCACACTGGCTGGCGCTGGGAGTTGGTCTTTCGGCCAGGCCAGGTTCCTGCCCTTGGAAAGCACCCATTCAATGCCCAGTTCTCACGCTGACTCCCAGGTACAGACAGACAGACTGACTGGGGACACCGCATCCTTTCGTAGAGGCCATGGTGGGAGCCCAGAAAAGGGACGTCACCCCAGGATGGGTGCATCCGGGAAAGGTTCCTCCTGGGCTTGGACAGAGGAGGTGTTCTCTTTGGGGCTCACCTAAGAACTCGGGCAGCCGAAACCAGTTTGGCTCAGTGGATAGAGCATCAGCCTGTGGACTGAAGGGTCCCGGGTTCGATTCCGGTCAAGGGCATGTACCTTGGTTGCGGGCACATCCCCAGTAGGAGGTGAGCAGGAGGCAGCTGATGATGTTTCTCTCTCATGGATGTTTCTAACTCTCTATCCCTCTCCCTTCTTCTCTGTAAAAGAAATCAATAAAATATATATATTTTTTAAAGTAGGAAAAAAAAAAAAAAGAATCGGGGGTAAAGCAGGGAGGTGAGCAAGATCTGTGAGAATGCAGAGAATCCTCCACAGAAGCATAAGGCCTGCAGCCTGGTCCTCCCCCCCCCCCCCCCCCCAGCCAGCCCCAACAGGGCTCCATGTGACACTGAGAATAACCAGATTGCCTGACTGGGAGGGGGGGGACTCTCATCCATTTGGTGGTGCCTCCTCCCGTCACCGAAAGGTTGCAGGTTTGATTCCCAGTCAGGGCGCACACCCGGCTTGTGGGTTCAATCCCTGATAAGGGGTGTGTAGGAGGGAGGTAGGCGATGGATGTTTCTCTCTCTAAAATTCAGTTTTTCATATACATATTTGTATTGATTTCTGGGGGGAAGGGAGAGGGAGGGAGAGACAGAATCATCCATGATGAGAGAGAATCATAGACGGGCTGCCTCCTGCACGCCCCCCACTGGGAATCGGGCCCACAACGCGGGCACGTGTTCTTGACCCGAATCGAACCTGGGACTTTTCGGTTCACAGGCTGACGCTCTATCCACTGAGCCACACCGGTTTCGGCAAAAAAAAATAAATGCTTTTTTAAATCTTAAAATAAAAAAGAATAACTATGCTCATAATGATGCTAATGAGACTCACTGGCAGCGACTGAGCACTTCTACTCCAGGAGCCTCAGTTTCTCCATCTGTGAAACAGAGAGGCATTTAAAAAATATATATTTTATTGATTTTTCAAAGAGAGGTAGGGAGGGGGGAAAGACAGAGAGCTAGAAACACCGATGAGAGACATCGACCAGCTGCCTCCTGCACACCCCACACTAAGGGATGTGCCCACAACCAAGGTACATGCCCTTGACCGGAATCGAACCCGGGACCTTTCAGTCTGCAGGCTGACGCTCTACCACTGAGCCAAACCGGTTCCGGCGAAAGGGAGAGGCATTTGTTCCCACAAGAAATAGCCTTCCACGCCTACAGGGTGCCAGACACTAGTCTAGGAGCAGAAACACAGCAACAGCCACGACGGAGTTCTGGGTGGAACCGCGCCCACCCTCTGCGGTTGCCATGACAACGAAGTGCCGTCCATTCATGTAAAACGTAGGCCCAGCAGCCGGCTGTCAGCACAGCCCGAGTGTTGGCTGTCACTGTCGTTCTTTTTATCTGCCCCCGTTTCCCACGTGAACTTACTGGGGCACCAGAGGGGGTCTGGCACATCAGGACTGAGTAAGATGGGCCAGACACACCCTGGAGCCCTCCTGTGGTTCCTTCCTGGCTGGCCAACCTCCATGTCCCTGCCCGGCCCCCATCGTGCATTGGGGGGTCACAGCTGGCAAGCACAGTGGCAGTGGCAGGATGTACGACTACCTGCTCCCCACGGAAGCAGGCCTAAGCTGGCAGTCGGACACCCCTGAGGGCTCTTGGACTGTGAGAGAGTGCACGCACCCAAGTGCACAAATTTTGTGCACTGGGCCTCTAGTATATTTATAATTGTTATATCTTCTCAGTGACTCAACTCTAACCAGTTTTTGCCAGTTTTTTTTTTAAATTGATTTTATCAAGGGGTGGAATTTTGGGGGGTTGACTCCACTTTGCTGTCTCCTTAAAACAGTATTTATCACACTTGTCCTCCACAGCAGTCCTGCAGGAAATGTGATATCGTCCCCATCTCACAATGCAGGAAACGTGTGCTCTCTTTTCTCCTTGTGTATCAGTTCAGCGACTGTGAAAGAAATCAAGACGGCCTGTTTATTTCTCGCATGAAAATCTCCACAAACAGAGTGGGCCTGCTCTTCAGGTTACAGGCTCCTGTGTTCTGATGGCTCAGCTACTAAGTCACAAGTCTGGCTGCTGAAACACAAAGACACAAACAGCCCTGGCCGGTCTGGCTCAGTGGATAGAGCGTCGATCTGTGGGCTGAAAGGTCACGAGTTCTATCCCTGGTCAAAGGCATGATCCACAGACTTTATCGATGCTCATGAGAGAGATAACCAACCGATGTGTCTCTCTCAAGTTGATGTTTCACTCTCTCTCTTTCCTCCTCCTCCCTCCCCTCCATTCTCTCTAAATATCAATGGGAAAAATATCCTCGGGTGAGGATTAAAAAAAAAAAAGCTGAAACCGGTTGGGCTCAACTGGTTTGGCTCAGTGGTAGAGCGTCGGTCTGCGGACTGAAAGGTCCCAGGTTCGATTCCGGTCAAGGGCATGTACCTTGGTTGCAGGCACATCCCCTGTGGGGGGTGTGCAGGAGTCGGCTGGTAGATATTTCTCTCTCATCGATGTTTCTTGCTCTCTATCTCTCTCCCTTCCTCTCTGTAAAAAATAAATAAAATATATTAAAAAAATTTTTAAAAAGACACGAAACAGCATAGCTTAGCCAAGTTGGAAAATGTCATCTCTGTGTGCTAGCCTTCAGAGGTGGCTGGAATCTAGGACGGGAGCTCCACAGAGCTGGTATTCAGGCTTCCTCTGTCTTGTTCTGTCTTCTATCTCATGTCCCAAAATAGCTTTAGCCACCAACGTTGCATTCCCGCCAATAGGAAGAAAAAAATGGGGCCGTTCTCTTTCCTTTCCCGTATTAAAGGCATGACTCAGATATTATCTTATTCCCACTCACATTCCTCCAGCAGAACGTAGTCACATGACCATGCCTGGCTACAAGGGAGCCTGGGAAATGTAGTCTTTGGCTGGGAAGTCATGTGCTAAGCCAGTGGTCGGCAAACTCATGGGTCCACAGAGCCAAATATCAACAGTACGATTGAAATTTCTTTTTTTTTTTTTTTAAATATATTTTATTGATTTTTCACAGAGAGGAAGAGAGTGATAGAGTAAGAAACATCGATTAGAGAGAATCATTGATCAGCTGCCTCCTGCACACCCCCTACTGGAGATATGCCTGGAATCAAGGTACATGCCCTTGACAGGAATTGAACCTGAGACTTTCCAGTCCATAGGCTGACGCTGTATCCACTGAGCCAAACCAGTTTCAGCTGAAATTTGAGAACCAAATTTTCTAAAATTTAAACTTCTTCTGTCACATGTTCAAAACAGACTCGCCCAGGCCGTGGTATTTTGTGGAAGAGCCACACTCAAGGGGCCAAAGAGCCGCATGTGGCTTGCGAGCCGCGGTTTGCCGACCACAGTGCTAGGCTAACTTCTGTGAATGTGGAAGGGCTCAGAGTGGACCTCTCCTGAGCCGGTTTGGCAGGAACCACAAAGCATTCTATGGCGATAAAAGAGAGCGATGATCGAGGCCGCCTGGGCCGGATCCTGTCCACCCGGGTACACTCACACGAGGTGGCCTGGTCAGATTTAAACCAGAACTCAGCCTCCTCCTGTGCTGTGAGCCTGGGAGACAGGGGACACCCCTCTCTGACCCCCTTTGCAGAGGGGCCGAATAATGTCAGCAGGTGTGGCCGTGAGGAATAAGAGAGAAAATGTGTGTAAGCGCTTGGCCTGCAGCAGTGAGTGCTTGTGTCTAGAACGTGGGTTACCTTTAGAATTCTCCAGAGCCTGGAGAGAAAGTCAGAGCGTGTGAGTTATTTCTGTGTGTGTGTGTGTGTGTGTGTGTGTGTGTGTTTAAATACATTTTACAGAGAGGAAGGAGAGGGATAGAGAGTTAGAAACATCGATGAGAGAAACATCGACCAGCTGCCTCCTGCACCCCCCCCCCCACTGGGGATGTGCCCGCAACCAAGGTACATGCCCTTGACCGGAATCGAACCCGGGACCTTTCAGTCCGCAGGCCGAGGCTCTATCCACGGAGCCACACCGGTTTCGGCTGGACTTGTTCTTGCTGGGGTTTTGCTCCCCCCCCACCTGTCGTCTCTCCTTCCTCCCCAGAGCGGGGTCAACAGTGGACTGGTTCGCGCCAAGGACTCCATCACCAGCTTGAAGGAGAAAACCACCCGGGTGAATCAGCATGTGCAGACGCTGCAGGTGTGAGGCACGGCCTCCCCCCACCAGCACCCCCTTTCTCCAGGGCCACGGGGCCCTCATAGGCCCCTCCCCCAGCTCCTCGAACCCACAGCCCAGCTTCCTGGGCAGAGGCTCAGCAAGGAGAGCGATCTCCCCAGGCCTAGCCACCTCCCCCCACCATGGGGCGCCCGGCGGGGTGTCCCCTCGGCTAACCCCTCGGCTAACCCCTCCCTCCCGTGCTCCAGAGTGAGTGCTCTGTGCTGAGTGAGAATCTAGAGCGAAGGCGCCAAGAGGCAGAGGAGCTGGAAGGGTACTGCAGCCAACTCAAGGTGAGCTGCTGGGGAGCAGGGGTGGGCGGTGGGGGGGGAAGGAGGGACTGGACGGAGGAGGGTGGGGGGCGTGGAGTGGGGGGACGGGGGGGGGGGGCAGTGCAAAGCAGCACAGGACAGGCTGAAGGAGAAAGTCATCCCTTCGTCCCAGGGAGCCAGCCAGGCCGAGGCCGGCAAACCGCGGCTCGCGAGCCACAGGCGGCTCTCTGGCCCCTCGCGTGCAGCTCTTCCACAAAACACCGCGTACAGGGCGAGGGGAACCTCGGGGCCCACGTGCAGAAGTCGGCTTTCGGCTCTCCGAAGAGATTCTAATGGCTGTGCCGTGGATGTGTGGCTCTGCGGACTGAGTCTGCCGACCGCTGTCTGAAGGGCTAAAGGACAGGCAGAGGGCAGACACGGGCTGGGGGGAGAGGGGGGACACGGGCCTTGCTGTCTGGGGGGAGCCTGTGAGGAAATGGAGGGGAAGGGCTGGGAGGCAGAACCGGAATGGAAAGGCAGGGCCCCTGCCTGGTGTCCCGCCCCAGGAGAACTGCCGGAAGGTGACGCGGTCGGTGGAAGATGCTGAAATAAAAACCAACGTCCTGAAGCAGAACTCCGCGCTGCTGGAGGTAAGGGGGGGGCCAGGACTGGGGGCAGGGGCTTGGTCAGGCTTCAGGCGGGACTCGCCCACCCGCCACCACCCTGGGCGCCCCTTCACGTCCACGGTCACACGTCTGTGCACAGTGCACAGGCAACGTCCACGGTCACACGTCTGTGCACAGTGCACAGGCAGGTCCACGGTCACACGTCTGTGCACAGTGCACAGGCAGGTCCACGGTCACAAGTCTGTGCACAGTGCACAGGCAGGCCCACGGTCACACGTCTGTGCACAGTGCACAGGTAGGTCCACGGTCACACGTCTGTGCACAGTGCACAGGCAACATCCATGGTCACACGTCTCTGTGCACAGTGAACAGGCAGGTCCACGGTCACACGTCTGTGCACAGTGCACAGGCAACGTCCACGGTCACACGTCTGTGCACAGTGCACAGGCAGGTCCACGGTCACACGTCTGTGCACAGTGCACAGGCAGGTCCACGGTCACAAGTCTGTGCACAGTGCACAGGCAGGCCCACGGTCACACGTCTGTGCACAGTGCACAGGTAGGTCCACGGTCACACGTCTGTGCACAGTGCACAGGCAACGTCCATGGTCACACGTCTCTGTGCACAGTGAACAGGCAGGTCCACGGTCACACGTCTGTGCACAGTGCACAGGCAGGTCCACGGTCACACGTCTGTGCACAGTGCACAGGCAGGTCCATGGTCACACGTCTCTGTGCACAGTGAACAGGCAACGTCCATGGTCACATGTCTGTGCACAGTGAACAGGCAGGTCCACGGTCACACGTCTGTGCACAGTGCACAGGCAGGTCCACGGTCACACGTCTGTGCACAGTGCACAGGCAGGTCCACGGTCACACGTCTGTGCACAGTGCACAGGCAGGTCCACGGTCACACGTCTGTGCACAGTGCACAGGCAGGTCCACGGTCACACGTCTGTGCACAGTGCACAGGCAGGTCCCAGAGAGAGACTCGTGCTGGACTTCGGGCGGGAATGTCCGTGGCGCCCTGTGCCCATACACCTCCCCGCAAAACGCTGGAAAAGTTTCCATTGTTCTTCCTCAGCAGGAGGAGGACGCCTTGGAGGACAGGAGTGGGGGGTGGAGAGCTTGGGGGTGCCGGGCTGCCTGGAGACAGGGAGGCAGCAGCTTCCAATGGGAGAACAGTCCCAAAGGAACGGCAAGAGGGAGTCCAGTTAGTCTCCCAGCTGGACTTCCCGTCCCAATACCCTGCCCCACATCCATGTGCTTTCCAACCTCAGGGACTCACTGGGTGGGTCTGGGGGGGAGGCGGGGAAGGGGACGTGGGGGGCCACGGGCTCCAGGCCCTAACCCTGCCCCTCCCCTCCCGGTCAGGAGAAGCTCCGCTACCTCCAGCAGCAGCTGCAGGACGAGACCCCGCGGCGGCAGGAGGCCCAGCTGCAGGAGCTGGAGCAGAAGCTGGAGGCCGGCCTGTCCCGCCAGGGCTGCTCCGGGGGGCAGGGCTGCTCCGGGGGGCAGGGCTGCTCCGGGGGCCCCGGGAGCCCCGACGAGCCCCCGCGGCCGCGCTGCTGCTGGGGGGCGGGGGCCCGGGCCGGGGAGGGCCTGGTCCTGAGTGAGCAGGAGGTGCAGAAGGTGTCCAACGGCCTGGAGGACCTGAGGTGGGTGGGGGGAGCGGGAAGACCTTGGGGGGCAGGACCTGGGGGGGCCCTGAAGAACCGGGAGGGAGTGCTTCAGGAGGTGGTGGCCTAGAAGGGCGGGGCTTGGAAGAACTTAGTTTTGAGCACAGGCTGGCGGGTCCATGGGTGGTTAAGTGGAGGGCAGGTGTGTGTGTGTGTGTGTGTGTGGAGGGCAGGTGTGTGTGTGTGTGGAGGGCAGGTGTGTGTGTGTGTGTGTGAGGAGGGCAGGTGTGTGTGTGCGTGTGTGTGTGTGTGTGGAGGGCAGGTGTGTGTGTGTGTGTGTGTGTGTGTGTGTGTGTGGAGGGCAGGTGTGTGTGTGTGTGTGTGTGTGTGGAGGGCAGGTGTGTGTGTGTGTGTGTGTGTGGAGGGCAGGTGTGTGTGTGTGTGGAGGGGGAGGCAGGACGTTGGAGGCTCCAGGTTCAGGGGGCAAGGGGACTGGGTTGGGGACTGTGCCCTGAGGAGGCGGGGCTGGACGGGCTGGAGGGGGCCGGTGCGGGGCTGGAGGGGCCGGTGCGGGGCTGGAGGGGGTGGAGGGGGCCGGTGCGGGGCTGGAGGGGCTGGAGAAGCCGGTGCGGGGCTGGAGGGGCCGGTGCGGGGCTGGAGGGGCCGGTGCGGGGCTGGAGGGGCCGGTGCGGGGCTGGAGGGGGTGGAGGGGCTGGAGGGGCCGGTGCGGGGCTGGAGGGGGTGGAGGGGGCCGGTGCGGGTCTGGAGGGGGTGGAGGGGCTGGAGGGGCCGGTGCGGGGCTGGAGCGCAGGATGAGTGGAGGGCCAGGGTTCCCCGGGTGAGCACAGAGGCAGCGTTTTAGACGACGGGGGTTGGATTCCAAGAAACAGGTGGAGAGAACGTGGGGACCGGGTGGGCCCGCAGCCACAGACGTGGTATGGGCGCGGCGGGCACGATGGGGGCCGAGCCCACGCCCGCCTGACCGGCTCCTCACCTTGCCCCGCAGGAGGGAGGTGTCCTCGCTGACGGCGCGGTGGCACCAGGAGGAGGGGGCGGTGCAGGAGGCGCTGCGGCTGCTGGGGGGCCTGGGCGGCAGGCTGGACGGCTTCCTGGGCCAGTGGGAGCGCGCGCAGCGCGAGCAGGCGCAGACGGCGCGGGGCCTGCAGGAGCTGCGCGGCCGCACCGACGAGCTGTGCACCATGTGAGGCCGGGCGCGGGGCGGGGCCGCGGGGGCGGGGCCTCGAGGGAGAGCGGAGGCCAATCAGCTGGGACCAAGAGGGCCCTGACCATAGACTGACACGAAGAAGCTCCTATCAGAGAGTAGGAAGGGGCTGGACATGCCTAATAAGGCCTGAGGGCGGAGCCAATTAGAGAAGGGTTCCACGCCTTAAAAGGACAGAGGGCGGAGCTAAGCAGCCTAGTGAGAGCCAATTGGAGAACAAGGAGGGGTATCTCGGCCTGGACCAGTGGGCCAATGGTTAGAGCCCCAGCCTGAGCACTGAATGGTCTCAGGTCGGATTCCCTGTCAAGGGCATATTCCTGGGTTGCAGGTTTGATCCCTGGCCCTCCTGGGGGTGCATGCGGAAGGCAATGTTAATCTCTCTTTCTCTTTCTCTCTCTCCCTCTCCTCCACTCCCTACCTCCCTTCTACTCTGTCTAAAAAACAATGGAAAAAATATCCTCGGGTGAGGATTAACACAGTAAAATTAAATTTTTAAAAAACTAAACATAGCCGAAACCGGTTTGGCTCAGTGGATAGACAGAGCGTCGGCCTGCGGACTGAAAGGTCCCGGGTTCGATTCTGGTCAATGGCATATATTCTGGTTGCGGGTACATCCCCAGTGGGGGGTGTGCAGGAGGCAGCTGATCGATGATTCGTTCTCATCGATGTTTCTAACTATCTCTCTCTCTTCCTCTCTGTGAAAAATCAAAATATATTAAAAATAAACATAAAAGGAGGGGCCAATCAAAGTAGAGAGGGCGGGGCCAATCAGCGCATAGAGGGCGGGGCCAATCAGAGCAAGAGGGCGGGGCCAATCAGCGCAGAGAGGGCGGGGCCAATCAGCGCATAGAGGGCGGGGCCAATCAGAGCAGAGAGAGGCAGGCAGGGCGGGCGTTAGACTTGCTGCTCGAAGGCCGGTTCTTCTCCTGCTTCAGGGTGGAGCGCTCAGCCGTGTCGGTGGCCTCGCTGAGGAGCGATCTGGAGGGCCTGGGCCCTGTGAAGCCCATTCTGGAGGAGCTGGGGCGGCAGTTCCAGAGCTCCCGGAGGAGCTCTGACCTCACCATGAACCTGGACCGGGCCTCCCAAGGCTCCTGCACCCGCTGTGCCAGGTAAGGGGCGCAGGCCCGGCTCCCGGTGCATTCCATAAAGAGGACGGACTGAAGGAGGTGGGCGATGGCCAGAGCGGGAGGGAGGGCATCCCCAGGCATATGTGGTAGGACCGGCAGCCCTGGGGCATGATGGGAGCCTCTTTTCCCATGTGGAGTCAGGATCTTGTGGAACACGGGGGATTTCAGAGAGGAAGGGAGAGGGAGAGATAGAAACATCAATGATGAGAGAGAATCATTGATTGGCTGTCTCCTTCACGCCCCCCTACTGGGGATGGAGTCCGCCACCCCGGCGTGTGTCCTTGGCCGGAATAGAACCTGAGACCCTTTAGTCCGCATGCCCATGCTCTATCCACTGAGCCAAACCACCCAGGGCCAGAAAGTCTTTTTTTTTTTTTATATATATATATTTTATTGATTTTTTACAGAGGGGAAGAGAGAGGGATAGAGATTTAGAAACATCGATGAGAGAGAGTCACCGACCAGCTGCCTCTTGCACACCCCCTACGGGGATGTGCCCGCAACCAAGGTACATGCCCTTGACTGGAATCGAACCTGGGACCTTTCAGTCCGCAGGCCGACGCTCAATCCACTGAGCCAAACCGGTCTCGGCCAGAAAGTCTCGATATAGTCAAGCATCCTAGACTTCTAGTGCATTGTGGGAAGAAGATTGGGCTGTGGTGATTGGTGGGAGGCTGGGTTTACCGGTGCATTGTGGGGAGGGGAGACCTTGGTTTATCAGAGCCGAGGGATGGATACCATGTTCGGGTCATGTTAGGAAGGGGGGGACTTCCAATACAATGGGCGACCAGATTAAACCAGTCCATTGTGGGCAACAGGAGCTTCGGGTGAGCTGAGGGCCATCGGGGCCTTCGGGAGTGGGACTCCCCAGGCGTGGGGGGGCGGGGTTTGCGGGGTGCCCCGTGGGCGGTGGGCCTCCTGGGGATGGAGTGAGCACCAGGCCTCTCTCACCCCCTGACCCCCCCGCCCCCGCAGCCAGGGGCAGCAGCTGTCCACGGAGTCCCTGCAGCAGCTGCTGGAGCGCGCCCTGACGCCGCTGGTGGACGAGGTGAAGCAGCGGGGCCTGGCCCCCGCGTGCCCCAGCTGCCAGCGGCTACACAAGAAGATTCTGGTACCAGGGCCCGCGGGCCACCGTGCCCCACGCTTCTGCCAGAGAGGGGGCGGGAGCCCGGGGCAGGGGGGCGGCTGGGGGCGGCAGGTGGGGGGCTGAGCTGTGGGCGGCAGGTACAGGGGGAACACTGGGCTCCAATGATTAGGGCCAGGGGAGGGGCAGGCAGTTTTAGAAGGCTGAATTTAGGGACATTTTAAAGAGAATGTCAATGGGTGGGCATTTTATTTTTTTTATTTTTTTATTATTATTTTTTTTAAATATATTTTATTGATTTTGTACAGAGAGGAAGGGAGAGAGATAGAGAGTCAGAAACATCGATGAGAGAGAGTCATCGATCAGCTGCCCCTTGCACACCCCCCACTGGGGATATGCCCGCAGCCAAGGTACATGCCCTTGACCGGAATCGAACCCGGGACCCTTCAGTCCCCAAGCCAACGCTCTATCCATTGAGCCAAACTGGTCCTGGCTGGGTGGGCATTTTAGAAGCCAGCACAGGGTCCACTGGTCAATTATTATGCAAATCTTGGTGAGGGATGTTTCCCAGAGCCTGATGGGAAACTGTGGGCTACAGGAGGCAGACACAGCTACAGCTTCCTAGAAGGCAAACATGACTTCCTGTGGGTCTTGAGGCCACTTTATAAATATATATATATTTAGAGAGGAAGAGAGGAGAGATAGATGGAAACATCAATGATAAGAGAGGGTCATGCATTGGCTGCCTCCTGCACGCCCCATCTTGGGCTTGGAGCCCACAACCCGGGCATGTGCCCTTGACCGGGAATCGAACCCGGGACCTCTTGGTCCATGGGACGATGCTCAAACCACTGAGCAACACCCGCAGGGCAAGAGAGCTGATGTCTTATGGGCTGTGGCCTAATGACAAACGTCGCAGCGGGTGAGACAGACGGGTGAGGCAGCGCAGGGCGTTGATGTGGCAGAACTATGGGACCAGGACGCCCCAGGACAAGGGGCCCGGTGCATCCTGGGACCCAGGGCACCAGAGCAGAAGGACCGCTCATGTGACAGAGATGCTGGTCTGCAGCTAAGGACGTGGGAGGTCTGATTCATGAGATGTAGAAGGTCACCACATGACGCTGAGAGCCAAACCCATGCCCCAGGCATGACGCCCTGGGCATGTGGGGGGAGTCAGACGGACGCTGATGCGGTTCCTGCTGGGGCCCTGGGGGCGAGGAGCCAGGCTCGGCACAGCGGGAAGCGGCAGGCCGGAGGCGCGGGGACCCCCGGAGGGAGGAAGGCGGGCCCCGCGGGCCCCTGCCCCTTGCCCTCCGCGACCCAGCTCCCTCCACCCCCAGCCCGGTCAGGCAAGCCCAGCGGCGCCCACACTCCTCTCCCCAGGAGCTGGAGCGCCAGGCCCTGGCCAAGCACGTGCGGGCAGAGGCCCTGAGCTCCACCCTCCGCCTGGCCCAAGACGAAGCCCTGCGGGCCAAGAACCTGCTGCTGACGGACAAGATGAAGCCGGAGTGAGGAGGCGGCTGAGGGCGTGGGAGGAGGGTGAGGCCTTGGGGGTCGGGCCTGCGTCTCCCCCGCCCCCGCCCCGGTGCCCGGGCGCCAGCACCCACCGCCCGCCCCCCACCGCAGGGAGAAGGTGGCCTCCCTGGACTATCTGCACCTGAAGATGTGCTCCCTCCACGACCAGCTCAGCAACCTGCCACTTGAGGGGTCCACGGGGACGATGGGAGGAGGCAGCAGCGGGGGCACTCCGCCGAAACGTGGGGGCCCGGCCCCCGAACAATAAATAAATGGCTCCTCATGCTGGCATGAACTCGGTCTCCTTGCTTGGCACCGAAAGAGGGTTCGTCACCGGGGTGCACGCCCTGCCTCAGGCCCCTGTGCTCCCTGCAGGGTGCTCCCTGCTAACAGGCCGTCTCCACTCAGAGAGATGCTGATGATGGTCCAGGTCTCTGGAAAGAAGGTGAGGTAAGGGGGCCCTAGCCGGTGTGGGTCAGTGGATAGAGCGTTGGCCTGCGGACTGAGGGGTCCCAGGTTCGATTCCAGTCAAGGGCATGTACCTTGGTTGCGGGAACATCCCCTGTAGGGGTTGTGCAAGAGGCAGCTGATCAATGATTCTCTCTCATCGATGTTTCTAACTCTCTATCCCTCTCCCTTCCTCTCTGTAAAAATCAATAAAATATATTTTTTTAAAAACAAAAACGAAGAAGGAGTAGAGTAGGAAAGTAGGGTAAAAAGGTTCCATGGTGTAGTCTGCATCAGTCAGCCAACATTTCTTAGGGTGATTTTTACTAGGTGATTGCCTATTGCTGTGTAAAGAATTACCCCAAAACTGCCGAGGCCGGTTTGGCTCAGTGGTAGAGCGTCGGTCTGCAGACTGAAAGGTCCCGGGTTCGATTCCGGTCAAGGGCATGTACATTGGTTGTGGGCACATCCCCGGTGGGGGGTGTGCAAGAGGCAGCTGGTCGATGTTTCTCTCTCATCGATGTTTCTGGCTCTCTATCTCTCTACCTTCCTCTCTGTAAAAAATCAATAAAATATTAAAAAAAAAAAAAAAGAATTACCCCAAAACTTAGCTGCTTAAAGCCATAACTGTATATTACCTCACAATGTCTGAAGGCCAGGAATCTGGGAGTAGCTTAGCTGGCTGGCTCTGGCTCAGGGCCCTCATGAGTTTGCAGGCTGCCAGCTGGGGCTGTAGTCATCTGAAGGCTGGACCGGGGCTGGAAGGCGCACTCTCATGGCTGTTGCCGGGGGCCCCAGCGTCTCATGCCCGCTAACTCCTCCCAGGGCGGCAGTCTGAGGAAGAGCAGGTGCCTTTGAGACCTCGGCTCCCAAGTGGCATGGTATCATTTCCCCTTTTTATGTTCCTTAGAATTGAGTCCAAATTTTACTCAAGGGGGCGTGTCAGAAAATGTGCAGACATATTTTAAAGGAAATGTCAATTTGTGGACACGTTTTAAACCACCACAGCAATGCTATTTTAAGTTTTTTTTTAAAAAAACAACAACAACATTATAGCCGAAACCGGTTTGGCTCAGTGGTGGAGCGTCGGTCTGCGGACTGAAGGCAGGTTCGATTCCAATCAAGGGCATGTACCTGGGTTGCGGGCACATCCCCAGTAGGGGGTGTGCAAGAGGCGGCTGGTCGATGTTTCTCTCTCATCGACGTTTCTAATTCTCTATCCCTCTCTCTTCCTCTATGTAAAAAAATCAATAAAATATATTAAGAATAACAGAGGAAGTGTTATTTTAAAAAATATTATAAAATTTTATTTAAAACATTCACAAAATAAAAGTTAAATCAGCCAGATATTTTTAGAAACCTTGCAACTTAAAAAAACAACAACAAAAAAAAAACAAGTATTACAAATGTTTGATTTTTATTTATAGTAATTCTCTGAAGATTTAGTTTACCTACCAAACTCTTTCACCATGTCTAATATGAACTTTTTTTTTTTTTAAAGTTCTCGCATTAAACCTTAAAGCGTTTTAAATTGCTGTACCATAAGCTTCAATCTAGTGATACTTATTTATATAGAAAGAGAATCGTGCCGAAACCGGTTTGGCTCAGTGGATAAAGCAACGGCCTGTGGACTGAAAGGTCCCGGGTTCGATTCTGGTCAAGAGCATGTATCTTAGTTGCAGGCACATCCCCGGTGGGGGGTGTGCAGGAGGCAGCTGATCAATGTTTCTCTCTCATCGTCGTTTCTAGCTCTCTATCCCTCTCTCTCCCTCTCTGTAAAAAAATCAATAAAAATATATATATTTTAAAAAGTTCTCATTAAACCTTAAAGCGTTTTAAATCGCCGCACCCTACGCTTCAATCTAGTGACACTTATTTATATAAAAAGAGAACCTACTTAGACTACAGATCCATAAAACCAAACAGCCCGCCGAAGCCGGTTTGGCTCAGTGGACAAAGCGTCGGCCTGCGGATTGAAAGGTCCCGGGTTCGATTCCGGTCAAGGGCATGTACCTTGGTTGCGGGCACATCCCCGGTGGAGGGTGTGCAGGAGGCAGCTGGTCGATGCTTCTCTCTCATCGACGTTTCTAGCTCTCTATCCTTCTCCCTTCCTCTCTGTAAAAAATCAATAAAATATATATTTTTAAAAAAAGAAAAGCTGTAGTTCTCTTATTAAAAAAAAAAAAACGCCTCCTTCAGGTTTGGGGGAAGAAGTGCAGCTTCTTGGTGAGCGTGGAGGCAAAGCAGGGCACCTGCTTCTTGCCGAAGGCGCTCGGGTCTCTGCAGACGTCCACGTGGCGCCGGGCGAGGAGCTCCGTGAGCTCCAGGGAGGAGCCGAGCCTGCGCAGCGTCTCGCACAGATCCTGGACGTACCAGGAGCCGCGCCCGGTCTCCCGATGGGAGCAGTAGCCCTCGGCCACCGAGGAGCACACGACGAAGTCGGCGCCGGCCGGCAGGGCCCGCACGGCGGCCGCGTCCACCTGGTCCGCGGGCGTGACCGCCACGTCGGGCTGCCGCCCGACAGGCCTGGAGGATGAAGATCTTGGGTCTGCCCACCAGGCTCGGCCACCGGTCTCCCCTGAACAAGCCCGTCGGCGCCTGGATCTCGATTTTGGCGTCGCAGGCGAACCCGGGCTGGCCCTCGGCCTCGGGGACTCTGAGCAGCAGTTCCCCGGCTCTGAGGTCGCTAAAGCGTCTCACGTCGAAGCCCAGCTCCGCCAGCTGCGCGCCAGATTGTCTCTGTCCGCGCTGGTGCCTCGCGGCTCCGGCAGCGTCAGGAGCCGGGGGAAGCGCTCCAGCCCTCTCCGCTGGCGGTCCATCTTGTACGCTTCTCCCGGGTCAAACGTGTCGCTCCGGCAGGAGGCGTCTGTCTCTGTCGTGTTCTGCTCCTCGCCTGCAGGGCCGGCCCCTCGGGGCCCGGGCGCCGAGCTCATCGCGGCCGGAGCGTCCACTCCCAGCGCAGCGTCCATGGCCCGGCCGTCTCTCTGTTTACGTTTTCAGTCAGAGAATAACACAAACAGAAAAGCTCACAAGTTAAAACCCCCAGGAGACGAGCCGGTGTGGCTCAGTGGTGGAGCACAGACCTATGAACCAGTCGGATTCCCGGTCAGGGCACCTGCCTACATTGCGGGCTCCATCCCCAGAGTGGGGCGGGCAGGAGGCAGCCGCTCAATGATTCTCTCTCATCATGGACGGTTCTATCTCTCCTTTCCTCTCTGAAACCAATAAAACATACATTTTTTCAAAGACTCCATGTATTTGTCATGAAATAGACATGTTCATGTAAACACCACCAAGATTTAAAAATTCAGTTTAGTCGAAACCGGTTTGGCTCAGTGGATAGAGCGTCGGCCTGCGGACTGAAAGGTCCCGGGTTCGATTCCGGGCAAGGGCATGTACCTTGGCTGCGGGCACATCCCTGGTGGGGAGTGTGCAGGAGGCAGCTGATCAATGATTCTCTCACATTGATGTTTCTAACTCTATTCCTCTCTCTTTCTCTCTGTAAAAAAATCAATAAAATATATTTTTAAAGATTCATTTATATAAGGATCCACAATTATGGGTAAAGAACCAGGATTGCAACAGATTCATCTCCTCCAAAAGCCCTTTCCCATTTCTCCAAGAGACAGTGAGTTGCAGGAATAATGAAATCCCATTTTCTTTTTTTTAAAATATATTTTATTGATTTTTTTTACAGAGAAGGGAGAGAGATAGAGAGCTAGAAACGTCGATGAGAGAAACATCGACCAGCTGCCTCTTGCACACCCCCTACTGGGAATGTGCCCGCAACCAACGTACATGCCCCTGACCGGAATCGAACCTGGGACCTTTCAGTCCGCAGACGAATGCTCAACTACTGAGCCAAACCGGTTTGGCTGAAATCCCATTTTCTATCTGAAAAAGTATCATTTCATCAAAGCACAAACAGCTGGACGACAATCCCAGAGTCCCATCTGGAGGATCTGTTCCCTGAGGTCACTCTTGGCACCAAGAACAACACTAGCATTCAAGACCCAATCAACAAGTAACGGCCCTGCCTGTGTGGCTCAGCGGACAGAGCATCGGCCTGCGGACTGAAGGACCCGGGTTCGATTTCGGTCAAGGGCATGGACCTCGTTTGCAGGCTCGGTCCCCAGCCTCAGGCCAGGGCCTGTGTGGGAGGCAACCAATCAAAGTGTCTTTCACAACTGTGTTTCTCTCTGTGTCTCTCCTCCTTTCGTCCCCTCGCTCTAAAAATCAATGGGAAAATATCCTCAGGTGAAAGTTAACAGCAACAGCAACAAATGTTGGGAATATCATTAAAATAGAGGAATTAGCTGAAACCGGTTTGGCTCAGTGGATAGAGCGTCGGCCTGCGGACTGAAAGATCCCAGGTTCCATTCCGGTCAAGGGCATGTACCTTGGTTGATTGATGTTCCTAACTATCTATCCCTCTCCCTTCCTCTCTGTAAAAAATCAATAATATATATATTAATTATTTCAACAACCAAAAAAGAAATGTTACAGTAGTCACCCCACCCCACCCCTGCTTATTCACAGTTTCACTTTCCGTGGTAAATCCCGATGTAGACAATGTCCGATGGAAAATTCCAGAAGTAAACAATCCATTCGATTTACATTGGGCTCCACGCCGAGGGCATGATGAGATCTCCTGTGGCCTGGCCCGCCCCGCCCGGACGTGAACTGTCCCTTTGTCCAGCGTCTCCACGCGCTGGTCACTTAGTAGCGACTTGGTTATAAGATGGACTGTGTCCCAGTGAGCGCTCGGCTAGCCCTGCTTTTCCTTTATAACCGCCCCAAGCCACCCCCGCTCATCACGGTACCGGGTGGGGCAAAAGTCGGTTTACAGTTGTGAGAGTGGGAAACACAGTTTATTCCTGTATTATTATTTATTATTGTGTTGTTTCCTATATGAACAACTGCAAACCGATTTTTGCCCCACCCAATATAGTGTTAGACGTGTTCTATTATCAATTACTGTTAACCTCTTACTGTGCCTAATTTGTAAGTTAAAATTTATCATAGGAATTTGTAGGAAAAAAAGCAGTATATATAGGGTTTGGTATACATTAGAGAGATACACTGAGTGTCCAGATTATTATGATCTCTGAACGCATAATAATCTGGCTATATACACACACACACACACACACACACACACTCATGCCTGGTCCAGGGGGAAGGGACATGGGCGGTTGGCCAGCCTACCTGCTGATCAAACTCCGGGTCGAGGGGACAATTTGCATATTAGCTTTTTATTATATAGGATAGACACTGAGTGGCCAGATTATTATGCGTTCAGAGATCATCATGATATGGCCACTCAGTAAAAAAAAAATATGTGTGTGTGTGTGTGTGTGTATACATATATATATATATATATCTCACACGCACACGCACACGCACACGCACACGCACACGCACAGGCTTTCACGCATCCACTCGCGGTCTTGGGACATACCCCCCAGGATAAGAGGCACTGCTGTTCTTCGGTATACAGGGTTGGTAACTAGGTAACCAAAAGGCAAAAAAAATAACCTTGTGGTATTATGGTGCCATTCACTACAGCAAGCAGCTACCGCCGTGGGCAAGCAAAACAAACAAAGAAACATTGAAGAAAGCAGGTTAGCAGCATTGAGACTGAACGCTGGGATGAGGTTCCCGCTGGAGACGGAACTCGGACCGCCAGGGGGCGCTGCCGGGCAGGGCAGGCGCGTCCGCGCTGGGAGGACCGCCGGGCGCTGGGAGGAGCGCCGGGCGCCGGCCTTCCCGGAAGCCCCGGGGAGACGGCGCTGACGTCGCTGAGGGTGTGAACACTCGGAAAAGTTGCGAACTAGACTCACCAGCAGTCAGAAGAAGGAAGCGCCTCCGCCAGGGTGAAAAACTGCTGGAGACGCCGACGGGAACCAGGAACGGCCTGGAAATGAGCGGAGAGCCAACCGGAAGCAGCGAGTCCCCTCTAGTCCTCCAGGCGCCCGGTCTCGCTGGTGCCCCCTAGCGGCAGGGTGCGGCACCGCCGGCGGGCTTTCAGAGTCCCCGCCTCAGATTCCCAAAGCCCATCGGAGGGGAATGGATTTGAAACCGAGAGATAATAAATAACTGGCACACTTAAGAACAGGAACCAAGAGATAATACTTAATAACTAGCACACTTAACAGCAGAGCGTGCCAGGGGCCAGGGACGACGAGCCATCCAATTCCATACCTCTAAGGCCCAAATATATTCTTAAGGGAACTTGACTACATGAAAGACTTGTTTTCCTGGTTAGCTAGTCTGAATGTCGTGCTGAGGTTAACTCCACCCAAATGACATCGTCCATTAGATTACTTTTAGAATATTTAAACCCAATTATTCTAAAGGTCTTCTGAAGAAATAAGTAAACGAAAGAAGCAATTTTTTTTCTATAGAGAATAAGATAGGTCTAAGCCTAAATGTTGTTGTTTTTTTAAAATATATTTTATTGATTTTTCACAGAGAGGAAGAGAGAGGGATAGAGAGTTAGAAACATCGATGAGAGAGAATCATCGATCAGCTGCCTCTTGCACACCCCCTACTGGGGATGTGCCCGCAACTAAGGCACATGCTCCTGACCGGAATCGAACCCCGGACTTTTTAGTCCGCAGGCCGACGCTCTATCCACTGAGCCAAACCGGTTCCGGCTGTTTCTTGTTGTTTTCAAAAAATATATATTTTGTTGATTTTTTACAGAGAGGTATAGAGAGTTAGAAACATCAATGAGAGAGAAACATCGATCAGCTGCCTCCTGCATACCCCCCACTGGGGATGTGCCCACAACCAAAGTACATGCCCTTGACCAAAGTCGAACCTGAGACCCTTGAATCCATAGGCTGTATCCACTGAGCCAAACCAGTCAGAGATAAGCCTATATGTTTTAAAATATAAGGTGACACACCCAGCTGGTGTGGCTCAGTGACTGAGCGTCAATCTATGAACCAGGAGGTCACTGCACACATGCCCGGGTTTTCGGCTCAAACCTCTGCAGGAGGCAACCGATCAACGATTCTCTCATTAATGTTTCTATCTCTCTGTCCCTCTCTCTTCTTCTCTGAAACCAATAAAAATACTAGTATACTAAAAATAAATAAAATAAGCCGGGACCGGTATGGCTCAGTGGATAGAGCGTCGGCCTGCGGACTGGAGGGTCCCGGGTTCGATTCCGGTCAAGGGCATGTACCTTGGTTGCAGGCACATCCCAGCTGGTCGATGTTTCTCTCTCATCGACGTTTCTAACTCTCTGTCCCTCTCAATTCCTCTCTGTGTAAAATCAATAAAATATATTTAAAATAAATAAATAAATAAAATGTAAGGTAACACTAATCAGTCTGGTCCTGAAAGATGATAAACATTAAAACTTCATACATATTTGACCAATATGTCATCATAAAGCAACCAAGATAGCGAAATTGTTCAAAATATCATTTTGAGGATTAAAAGTGTACAAATTAGTGGCATGAATTATACTCACAATGTGGTGGAACCGTCACTGCTATCTATTCCCAGAACTTTTCACTATCCCAAAGTCACTCCTGTCCCCATTAAATAAAATCTCACTCCCCATTTCTCCCTCCTCCCAGCTCCTGGCAACCACCAGGACCATCTTCTCATGCGCTGACTAGCCATTTGCATATTTTCTCTGGAGAACCGTTTCTTCCAGTTCCTGGCCCACTTCTGAACGGGGATGTTTTGTTGTTGTTGCTGTTGTGTTGTAGTTCTGGATATTAACTCCTAGTCAGATAAATGCTTTGCAAATACTTCCCCCCATTGCGTGGGCTGTCTTTTTACTCTGTTATATCCTTCGCTGCACAGGTTTGAATTTTGAGGTAGCCCAATTTATCTATTTTTCTGTTGCTGCCTGTGCTTCTGCTGTCATGTCCAGCCAATCATTGTCAAATCCAGTGGCACGTAGCTGTTCTCCCGTTTTAAGAGTTTAGTTTTAGCCCAACTGGGGTAGTTCAGTGGATAGAACGTCAGCCTGCGAACTGAAGGGTCCCAGGTTCAATTCCAGTCAGGGCACAGGCCTGGGTTGCGGGCTTGATCCCCAGTGTGGGGGTACAGGAGGCAGCCGATCAAGGGTTCTCATCATTGATGTTTCTCTCTCCCCCTTCCCCTTTGAAATCAATAAAAAAATATTTTAAAAAAAAAGTTTAAAGTTTTAGCTTTTACATGTAGGTCTTTGATCCATTTTGAGTTGAGTGTCCTCTATGGAGTGAGGTGAGAGTCCAAGTTGGTTGTTTGGCATCTGAGAACCCAGTTTCCATTTATCGAAACGGCTGCCCTTTCCCCATGGAGTGATCCTGACTCCGTTTGTCAGAGTCCATCGGACCACATACATGAGCGTTTAGTTCTGGACTCTCTACTCTATTCCATCGGCCCCTGTGTTTATCTTTCTGCCAGCAACACACTATCCACACTATTGTGCTGACAGTAACTTTATAACAAGTTTTTTAAAAATATATTTTATTGATTTTTTACAGAGAGGAAGGGAGAGAGATAGAGAGCTAGAAACATCCACCAGCTGCCTCTTGCACACCCCCTACCGGTGATGTGCCCGCAACCAACATACATGCCCCTGACCGGAATCGAACCCGGGACCTTTCAGTCCGCAGACCGGCGCTCTACCACTGAGCCAAACCGGTTTCGGCTATAACAAGTTTTGAAATCGGGAAGTGTGAGACCTCCAACGTTGTGCTTCCTTTCCTAGATTGCTCTGGAATTTTTCTATTTCTGCGAAAAATGCTATTGGGACTCCAATGGGGACTGTGTCGAGTCTGTAGAATGCTTTGGGTAGTACTGACACCTTAGCAATTTTACGTTTTCCAACCCAGGTTCACCGGGTATTTACCATTTTTTTTGAAGTATATTTTATTGATTTTTTATTTATTTATTTTTTTTACAGAGAGGAAGGGAGGGTAGAGAGCAAGAAACATCGATGAGAGAGAAACATCCATCAGCTGCCTCCTGCACACCCCTCACTGGGGATGTGCCCGCCACCAAGGTACATGCCCTTGACCGGAATCGAACTCGGGACCCTTCCCTTCAGTCCGCAGGACGACGCACTATTCACTGAGCCAAACCGGTTTCGGCTGTATTAACCATTTTTAATTACGTTAGTGGCTCACATGACTGGCTTAAATATCCCTCCAGACACCCTGTTAGTTCACTGTATCAATAATATAACATTATACTGAAGCCGGTTTGGTTCAGTGGGTAGAGCGTCGGCCTGCGGACTGAGAGGTCCCGGGTTCGATTTCGGTCAAGGGCATGTACCTGGGTTGCGGGCACATCCCCGGTAGGGGGTGTGCAGGAGGCAGCTGATCCATGTTTCTCTCTCATCGATGTTTCTAGCTCTCTATCCCTCTCTCTTCCTCTGTAAAAAATCAATAAAATCTATTTTTTTAAAAATAATAATATTACATTAATTAGATTGGATGAACAAGAGTTGGCAAGCGCATTGATAAGAAATGCACTCCCCCCCATGTGGACAGTTGATGCTGGGGCCGCGGGACCGGGGCTGAGGGCGTGGTTGTCTGATGGGATTGGCCTGGGTGTTGGGGTGGCCTCTGACCGGAGGTGGGAATGCGGGGAACTGCGCTGGTGCCAGGGCGGTCACTGCGTTGTGCTTGGAACTGGGGCCTCAGGGTCGGGCCTGTCTCCTCCCTCCCCCAGCCCTGCCCAGGCCAAGAGCAGAGGAAACCACACACCCAGCGCACACGTCTTTATTGGCCCAGATGGGGGTTCCCGACGCAAACAGGGGCCTCCGTCCTCACCGCCGCCGCAGAGCCGGGCCCCGCTGGCGGAGATCAGAGCTGGGGGGCGGCAGGGGTGCCCGGGAGGCCCTGGCGGCAGGGGAGAGGCCCGCGCCTGCTCCCCGCGCCCTCGTCCCCCGGGCCCCCGCGCCCGCGCTTGAGGCGCTGCCCCTCCTGGAACAGGGAGGCCACGTCCAGCAGCGCGTCCTCGATGTGCTGCCCCAGCCGGTGGGAGTCCTGGGGGAGAACGGCCGCGTCCGGGGGGGCGGGGGGCTGCGGGGGATGGGGAGGAGGGAGGGGGGGGGAGGAGGGAGGGAGGGCTGGGGGCTGGGGGAGGAGGGAGGGAGGACTGGGGGAGGAGGGAGGGAGGGCTGGGGGCTGGGGGAGGCGGGAGGGAGGGGGGAGGAGGGGGGGAGGGCTGGGGGAGGAGGGAGGGAGGGCTGGGGGAGGAGGAAGGGAGGGCTGGGGGAGGAGGGCTGAGGGCTGGGGGAGATGGGAGGGAGGGCTGGGGGCTGGGGGAGGAGGGAGGGAGGGCTGGGGGAGGAGGGGGGGAGGGAGGGGGGGAGGGAGGGAGGGCTGGGGGAGGAGGGGGGGAGGGCTGGGGAGGAGGAAGGGGAGGGCTGGGGGAGGAGGGCTGAGGGCTGGGGGAGATGGGAGGGAGGGCTGGGGGCTGGGGGAGGAGGGAGGGAGGGCTGGGGGAGGAGGGAGGGAGGGCTGGGGGAGGAGGGGGGGAGGGCTGGGGGAGGAGGAAGGGAGGGCTGGGGGAGGAGGGCTGGGGGCTGGGGGAGGAGGGAGGGAAGGCTGGGGGCTGGGGGAGGGAGGGAGGGAAGGCTGGGGGCTGGGGGAGGAGGGCTGGGGGCTGGGGGAGGAGGGAGGGAAGGCTGGGGGCTGGGGGAGGGAGGGAGGGAGGAGGGAGGAGGGGTCCAGGCTCCTGGGTCCTGAGGCAGGAGGTGGCCGGCGGGTCTCACCGTTTTTGTGCTGGATTTTTTGCTGGAAATGTGGAAGGTGATCGCGCCATCCCCCATGAAGATGTAAGAAACGCCGTAACCGTGGTCATTCACCTGGAGAGGGGCAGAGTGAGGGGCACAGAGGAGGCCCCGTGCCTCCCCCACTAGGAGGAGGAGGGGGAGGAGGAGAAGGAGGAGGAGGGGGAGGAGGAGGAGGAGGAGGAGGAGGCAGAAGGAGGCAGGAGGAGGAGGAGGAGGCAGAAGGAGGAGGAAGGAGGAGAAGGAGGAGGGGGAGGAGGAGGAGGAGCAGGAGGAAGAGCAGGAGGAGGCAGAAGGCGGAGGAGGAGGCAGAAGGAGGAGGAGGAGGAGCAGAAGGAGGAGGAGGAGGCAGGAGGCAGGAGGAAGGAGGAGGAGGAGGCAGGAGGGGGAGGAGGGGGAGGAGGAGGAGGAGGAGGAGGAGGAGGAGGGGGAGGAGGCAGCAGGAGGAGGAGGAGGAGGAGGAGGAAGAGGAGGAGGAGGCAGGAGGAGGAGGAGGAGGAGGAGGGGGAGGAGGAGGAGCAGGAGGAGGAGCAGGAAGAGGAGGCAGAAGGAGGAGGAGGAGGAGGCAGAAGGAGGAGGAGGAGGAGGAGGAGGAGGAGGAGGAGGAAGAGGAGCAGAAGGAGGAGGAGGAGGCAGGAGGCAGCGCCCGCCTCCCTCAGGGCGGGGGCTCCACTCACAGGCCCAAATCCTCCCCCGGAGGACACGTAGTCGGGGTAGTTGTGGACGTCGAACAGGTGGGCTTGCTGGACGGGGATCTGGCTGGTGGCCAGCTGCCACTGCTCCGAGTGAACCTGAGGGAGGAGGCGGGTCACAGACACCCCTCCCCCAAAAGAGAAAAACAAACAGACTCGCAGGTCCGCGCCCCTCGGCTCCGCTCCAGGCCACAGGGCCCTGTAGCCCTCTCTGACCTGCCCCCCTGGCTGCCCGTTCCCCCTAAATCTGCCCCCACCTGCCCTCTGCCCTTCTCCCCCCTCCGGACCGCCCCTTTCTCCGGCCACGCCCACTGCCCAGGCCACGCCCTTCTTCCAGGTCTCAGCGTCCCTCTCCCTGGGACCAGCCCCGCCCCTCTCCCCGGCCACGCCCACTGCCAAAGGCCACGCCCTTCTTCTATTATAGGTCACGGAGCTCTCGCCTTGACAAGCCCCGCCCCTTCTATCTATGACCACGCCCCTCTCCCCGGCCTGGCCTCTTTCCCTTCCCTCTCGGCCTGGTCATCCTAGCTCTCTCCTCCGCTGTAACCTCCTTTTTCCAACTTCCCCGTCCTTGCCCCTACGTGCCTCCCTGCTCCCGGGGTTCACCACTCCCCTGCGCCCCAACCTGGTCCAGGAAGGGCGCAGGCAGGCGGAGGAGCTGGGACACGATGAAGAGCGCGAACAGGTGGCGGTCGACGCCCTGGCCGCTCATGGCCGCCTTCAGCAGGGCCTGGTGCTTGTCCACCGCCAGGCGGAACAGGGAGAGGCGCTGCGAGTCCTGGGGTCCCCGGAGGTCACAGGTCATGGAAAAACAGGGAGTGGGCTTACTGCGGGGAGGGGAGGGGGTCTGTCACACCCCTGGCCTCCTCACCCCAGCTTGCAACACCCCTACAAGGCGAGACAGCAGCTGTTTTACAGGTGGAAACGGGCTCAGTGCGGGGAAGTCACCTGCGCGGGGACACAGGGCAGAGCAGAGGCAGCGGGGTCCCCAGGTCTCCTGAAACCCCTCCCACTGAACCACACAGGCGGGGAGAGGGAGCAGAGGTGCCTGGGGCGGAGGGGGGGGGTGTGTCTGAGCAGAGAGGGAGCAGGAGCAATGGTGCCAATGGCAGTCACAAGGTCACACCGGGTAAGTAATCATCAGAGGGCTGCACTGTGGCCAAAGGGCTCCCTCTAGGGTGCTCCCCCAGTGTCCTGCGAGACCCCATTCAAGTCTATGTCAGTCCAGCCTGTGTGGCTCAGTGGTTTAGTGTCAACCTATGAACCGGAAGTCACGGTTTGATTCCTGTTCAGGGCACAGGCCTGGGTTGCAGGCTGGATCCCCAGTAGGGGGTGTGCAGGAGGCAGCTGATCAATGACTCTCTCTCGTCATTGACGGTTATCTCTCTCTCTGAGATGTGTATATATATATATATATATATATATTTATATATATGCCTGAATCACACTATGCTGAACCACACTGTTTCCCCCATCAGTGAGCTCCTCAAGGTCAGAGCCCGCCTGTGCGCCCCGCCCGGCGCCCTCAGCGGGCGCTCCGCGCCCATCCGCAGGTGCGGGCGCGGACCGGACATGACGGAGGCCCCGGAGGAGGCTCACACCAGCGGTCGCCTCCCGGGCCTCCATGGCTCTCACAAAGTCGCAGGCTTCCCGGGTGCAGGACCTCACCGTCTCCGTCCGGCCCTCCAGGAACAGGCGGGTCATGGCTGACTCGTACGTCAGGCAGAAGCGACCCCTGTCCTGGGGGACAAGGAAAAGAGGAGCCTGTCATGTGGGCTCAGGGAGTCCCCCAGACGTGACCCCCCTCTGGGCTCAGGGAGTCTCCCCAGACGTGACCCCCCTCTGGGCTCAGGGAGTCCCCCAGACGTGACCCCCCTCTGGGCTCAGGGAGTCTCCCCGACGTGACCCCCCTCTGGACCCACAGCCTCCGCCCTCCCTGCCCTGAGTGGCTGGGAGAGAGGAATGGGGATGGCAGACCCGCCCTCCGGGGCGGCTTAGCTGGCTGGCGTCGTCCTGCACAACAAAAGGTTGCTGGCTCGCCCCGGCTGGTGTGGCTCAGTGGCTAGAGCGCCAGCCCTCGGACCGAAGGGTCCAGGGTTAGATTCTGGTCAAAGGCGTCTCTCTCATATCCATGTTTCTCTCTGTCTCTCCCTGTCCCTTCCACTCTCTCTCTCTAAAAAAAATCAATGGCTAAATATCCTCGGGTGAGGATTAACAACAACACAAAGGTTGTAGGCACCATCCCCAGTGGGGCGGCATGCAGGAGGCCGCCGATCAAGGTTTCCCTGTCACATCAATGTTTCTCTCTCTCCCCCTCTCCATTCTTCTCTCTCTCTAAAAATACTAAAGGGAAAAAATAATAATAAATAAAAAATAAAAATAAAATAAAAGTATTAAAGAGCCCTGACCGGTGTGGCTCAGTGGATAGAGCGTCGGCCTGCTGACTGAAGAGTCCCAGGTTCGGTTCCGGTCAAGGGCATGGACCTGGGTTGTGGGCACATCCCCAGTAGTGAGCGTGCAGGAGGCAGCTGATGGATAGTTCTCTCTCATCGATGTTTCTAACTATCCCTCTCCCTTCTTCTCTGTAAAAAATCAATAAAATATATTTTTAAAAAATATATTTTTTAAAATAGCTCTGGGCGGGGGGAGACAGTGGACCCACAATGGCCAAGAAGGGTCATGAAAGGGGCTGACGCGGGGGTCTTGGGGCGCCAGGGCACCGAGGTCCGGAGGGGGTGGGGCAGGGAGGGGACCTGACTGACCCGGAAGAGGGCCAGCTGCAGAGCCACCTGGACGAAGCTGTCGGAGGACAGGCGGCAGCGCCTGATGAAGCCCTTGCCAAAGCGGGAGAAGGGGAAGACGTGGCAGTCAGTGTCCGCGGACAAGGCCTGGGCTCCCCTCAGGGCGAGAGAGAGGGACCGGTGGACCTGCCGGAGGAGGGAGGGGAGGCGGGTCAGAGATGGGAGTGAGGCGCAGGTTGGGGGCCAGGCCGGAAGTGGTGATGGGAATGGAGGTCGGGTTGGGGTGGATCCTGGAAATTGGGAATGGAGTTGAAGGGCGAGGCCCGTGGTCAGCAAACTGCGGCTCGAGAGCCACATGCGGCTCTTTGGCCCCTTGAGTGTGGCTCTTCCACAAAATACCACGGCCTGGGCGAGTCTATTTTGAAGAAGTGGCGCTAGAAGAAGTGTTTTGAAAAAAATATATTTTATTGATTTTTTTACAGAGAGGAAGGGAGAGGGATAGAGAGTTAGAAACATCGATCAGAGAGAAACATCAATCAGCTGTCTCCTGCACACCCTCCACTGAGGATGTGCCCGCAACCAAGACACATGCCCTTGACCGGAATCGAACCTGGGACCTTTCAGTCCGCAGGCCGATGCTCTATCCACTGAGTCAAACCGGTTTCGGCTAGAAGTAGTTTAAATTTAAAAAATTTGGCTCTCAAAGGAAATTTCAATCATTGTACTGTTGATATTTGACTCCGTTGATTGATGAGTTTGCTAACCACTGGGCTAGGTTAAAGGTGGAGAAAGGCGGGAATGGGGTTGTGGATGGAAGGAGGCTGAGGTTGGGCTGGAGCTGGGATGGAGGGAGGGCTGGGGTTTCAGGTGGGTTTGGTGTTGGAAACAGGACTGAACTGAGGATGGTGATGGTGATGGTGACGGAGTTGGGATGGAGATGAGCTTGGAGTGGGCACGGGGTTGGGCAGGACTGGATCAAGAGGTGAGGTTGGGGTTGAGGATGGCATTGGTGGTGGGGACAGGGCCAGAGCTGCGGTTGTAGGAGATGAGGTTGGTCTCGAGGTTGAGTTTGGGGGGGAGACTGAGTTTAAGCGTCAAAGCCAGGAATTTGGGGACTCGGAGGGGAGGCCCGGCCCCCCAGACTCACCTTGTCTGGGAGGTCCCAGTGCAGCCGCTGGGGCCGGGGCAGGGCGGGCTCAGGGTGGCCCTTGCAGTGGCCGTCCACCGAGTAGCCCAGCTGAAAGCATTCTGTGGCCAGAGTGAACTGTGTGCAAACGCAGGCGGTGAGCGGCCCCCCTCCCTCCCTCCCTCTGGTCCGTCTAACCGGGACCTCTTGGGCCAGGCCCTCTAGCGCCGGGGTCTGTCTGTGAGGAGAAACCCCGATGCTCCCAGGTGGGCTCTCAAGTTCAAGTCCATCGAGAGCCGAGTGAAGCTGACACCCAATGGCGCCTCCTATCCCTGACCCCCTCACAGGCTCAGAGGCCCCGCCCTCCTGGGGACCCCCTCAGCATCCATCTGACTGTGCAGGGCCCACACCCTGCTTTTTATTATTGTTCAATATTGCTAAATACTTTATTTTTTTAAAAAATACATTTTTGTTAATTGCAGAGAGGAAGGGAAAGGGAGATAGGAATATCAATGATGAGAGAGAATCATTGATCAGCTGCCTCGTGTACGCGCCCCCCCCCCCCCCCTCGCACTGGGGATGGGGCCCCTCAGCCCAGGCCTGTGCCCTGACTGGGAACCAAACCGTGACCTCCTGGTTCATAGGTTGACGCTCAAACACTAGCCACGCCAGCAGGGCCTGCTAACTATTTTAAATCAACCCAATCGAGCACCTGCCGAAACAGGTTTGGCTCAGTGGGTAGAGCGTCGGCCTGCGGACTGAAGGGTCCCAGGTTCGATTCCGGTCAAGGGCATGTGCCTTGGTTGCGGGCACATCCCCAGTAGGGAGTGTGCAGGAGGCAGCTGATCGATGTTTCTCTCTCATCGATGTTTCTAACTGTCTATCCCTCTCTCTTCCTCTCTGTGAAAAATCAATAAAATATATTTTAAAAAATTTTTTGTTAAAATAATAAAATAAAAATATATTTTTTTAAATGGATAATTTAAAAATAGATAAATCAATTAAAAAGATAAAAGGAAACCCAGCCTTTCGCCGGTGGGAGGGGAACCTCAGGCTCGGGGAGGGGAGGAATGGGTGAGGCCGCGCAGCCCAGCTCAGAGGCGGCTCCAGCTCCTCCCTGTTCTGGCCTCAGAACATTCCGGATTCAGTCCTGCCCTGCAGCTCCTGGCTCGGTGGCTGGGCACATCTGCTTCCTTCTCTGAGTCCCCCCTGTCCACCCAGGCTCCTGGTTTCTGGGCAGCCCTGGCCGGTCTCTCCCCTCTCTCCCCCAGCCTCTGTTTTCCTCTGACCCTAAGTCCCAGGGAGGAAGGTCCCTGGAAACCCGGGTGGGGGTCCCCCGACCGCCCTACCTCCCACATGTGCCCTGAGACGGGGCAGTCCGCCCACGAGTGCTCCACGCTGAGGCCCAGCTTGCCGTTGGAGAAGACGATGAGGGTGAAGGACTTGTCATACCAGCTGCGGGAGAGGTCACAGAGGTCACCAAAGGGGGGGGGCGGGGGGAAGTCGGGGTGCCCCGAGGGTCCTGTGGGATTTCCAGGAGGGGAGACTTTTCTGGAATCGGGGCTGGTGTGGGATCCCCAAGAGGGCGGGGCCCCCAAGGGGAGGCTCTGGACGGGCGTGGAGGCCGGCCCGGGGCGTGGAGAGCGGGGATTCTGCGAGGACGGACCCGGGAAGGTGCGAGGCTCGGGGTGCTGGAGGTCAGGGCGCGGTCCTGGGGCTCAGAGACCCGGATGACTGGTGGGCATCCAGGAAGTTCTCTGAGGGTCTCAGGTCTTGGGGGGGAGGGTTGTTTTGGGGTTTGGGATGCCAGCATTCAGGTCTGGGGGTTCCGGGTTCTGAGTCTGAGATCCCAGTCTTGGGGTCCGGGTCTGGGGTTCTCTGGGTCTGAGGGTCCAGGTCTGGGTCTGGGGTTCTCTGGCTCAGAGGCCCCCAGGTCGCAAGCCTTTGAGTCTGGGGTCCTCAGATGGAGGGGGCCCTTGGGCCTGGAGGTACCCTGTCTGGGGCTCAGGGTCTGTGCGTCCAGGGCCCAGAGCATCAGGCCCAAACCCGGGTCCGGGTCGCAGGTCGGGGTGGGGTCCAGGCCCCGGGCGGACTCACCGGTCGTGGCCGCGGCCGGCCAGCAGCGCGTGCGCGTAGGCGTCCAGGGAGGCGGCGGGGTCCTCCCGGGCGAGCCCCGCGGGCTCCGGGTCCAGCGAGACGAAGAACGCGGCGCCCTCCACGGCCTCCAGGGCCTCCGGGGCGCAGCCCTGCAGGGCCCTCCGCGCCTGTGCCCACACGTCCCTGCGGGGAGGCGCCTGAGCCCGGCCCCCCAGCCCCCGCCCACAGCCCCGGGGTGACCCCCAGCCTCGGGGTGACCCCCCCAGCCTCAGGGTGAGCCCCCCAGCCTCAGGGTGAGACCCCAGCCTCGGAGTGACACCCCAGCCTGGGGGTGACCCCCAGCCTCGGGGAGACCCCCCAGCCTCGGGGAGACTCCCCAGCCTCGGAGTAACACCCACAGCCTCGGGGAGACCCCCCAGCCTCGGGGAGACTCCCCCAGCCTCAGGGTGAGACCCCAGCCTCGGAGTGACACCCCAGCCTGGGGGTGACCCCCAGCCTCGGGGTGACCCCCCCAGCCTCGGGGAGACCCCCCTCACCGGGGCGCCGCCGTCAGCGCCGCCAGGTGCTCCTCGTGGGCACACGCGGGCGCCGGGTCGTCCAGGATGCGCTGGAACTGCTGCTCCAGGGCGCGCGGGGGCAGCAGGCCGCCGGGGCCGTGGGTGGCCACGCGGAAGAAGCGGCCCCGGTGGAGGACCGCCACGTGCCGGCTGTCCGGGAGGTGGCGGAGGTGGTCTGGGGGGACAGGAGGCAGAGTGTGGAGGCGGGAGGGTTGGAAACATTAAGAAGAAGACTACTAAGAACAAAATAAAAACAAAAAAAGAAAAAATTAAAACAAAAACAAAAACCAAAAAAAACACACACAAAAATAAAATAAAAACAAGCAAAAAAGAAGAAGAAGAAGAAGAAGAAGAAGAAGAAGAAGAAGAAGAAAAAGAAGAAAAGAATAGCAACTGTGAATAGCAACTGCAGCCCTGACCGGTGTTGCTCAATGGATAGAGCATTGACCTGCGGACTAAAAGGTCTGGAGTTCCATTCCGTTCAAGGGCATGTACCTTGGTTGTAGGTGGCATATATCCAGTGGGAGGTGTGTAGGAGGCAGCTGATGGATATTTCTTGCTCATCGATGTTTCTATCGATAACTCTCTATCCCTCTCCCTTCCTCAAAATCAATGGAATATATTAAAAAAAAAAAAAAGAAAAAAAAAGAAAGAAAGAAAAGAAAAGAAAAAAGAAGAACAACTAGGCTCTGGCTGGTTTGGCTCAGTGGCCAAAGTCTTGGCCTGCGGACTGAAGGGTCCCAGGTTCGATTCCAGTCAGGGACGTGTACCTTGGTTGCGGGCACATCCCCAATAGGAGGTGTGCAGGAGGCAGCTGATTGATATTTCTCTCTGATCAATGTTTCTAACTATATCCCTCTCCCTTCCTCTCTATTAAAAAAAAGAAAGATATATTTGAAAAAAGAAAAAAGACAAAAAATGACTGTCCTTATCCCATTTGAGAGACGGGGCGGCGAGGCCCAGAGAGGGTGACTTGCTCAAGGTCACAGGGCGAGGAGGACGGCGCTGGGATGCCAACCGGGGCGGCGGGCTCCAGAGCAGGTCCCTTGGCGGCTGCACGTCCCGCCCCCAGAGCCAGACGGGGAGGCCTCACCTTTCCGGGCCCCGGGGACCCGCGTGGTGTTGAAGATCTTCTCGTACTGGGCGGAGCACAGGGGCCGCATGCCCATCAGCAGCGTCTGCGGGAGACCAGGGCTCGGGAGCTGCCCCCCAGGGGCCCCGCAGCCCCGCGGCCCCGGCCCCGCCCCCGGGGCCTCACCGGCAGGATCTCCTGGCGCTCCAGGCGCTGGCGGTACAGCAGCAGCGCGTGCACCGCGTTCCCGGCGCGGGCGGCCTGCACCGGGGTGGGCGTGACGTACAGGAAGTCCTGGGCGCCGAGGGGGGACAGCAGAACGCCTGGGGTCAGGCTTGCCCCAGACCCCCCCACACAGGCCCTGCTCCCCACAGAGGGCGAATGGGGAACTCAAGACTGTGATGTGGGTCCCTGACCCTAAACCCCACATTTTAGGAGCCCCCCCCCCCACCCACCGTCTCCCCCTCACCATCATGTAATAGTTGCTGTTCACCATCAGCGGGTTGCGGGAGCGAAGGTACACGAACTCTTCCCACCAGTCGCTGACCTGGGGATGGGTCACACAGACACGAAGCTGGGGTGACGGGGCCCATGCAGGGGGGACAGGGGGAGGGTCCAGCCACCCGAGACTTGGCTGTGTCTAACGGGGAGGGCGGGGCCCAAGGCAGGAGGCCAGCCTGGTTAGTCACTAGCAACACCCTAGAATAGGGGTGTCGAACTCAATCAGAGAAGGGGCCAAAATCTAAAATCCAGCCTAAATCGCGGGCCGAATGGTTTACTGAACAGTCATAAACTGTCATTGTGATGGAAACGCAGCAGAGTGCAGTGATGACAGCGCGGTTCGGGCCACATTGCAAGGCCTGGCGGGACGGATTTGGCCCGCGGGCCTTGTGTTTGACACATGTGCCCTAGAAGCTAGCCTCAGGCTGTGAAATATCACGCAGCTGTTAAAAAGAACAAGCTAGCTCTCACCAGTTTGGCTCAGTGGATAGAGTGTCGGCCTGCGGACTGAAGGGTCCCAGGTTCGATTCCGGTGAAGGGCATGTACCTTGGTTGCGGGCACATCCCCAGTGGGGAGTGTGCAGGAGGCAGCTAATTGATATTTCTCTCTCATCGATGTTTCTAACTCTCTATCTCTCCCCCTTCCTCCCTGTAAGAAATCAATAAAATATATTTTTTTTTTTAAAAAGAAAAAGAACAAGGTATCTCCATATTACCGACACAGAGTGAGCACCAAGGCACACTGCCCATGGCAAAGGCTGGGCACACAACAAGACATGTTTATCGATCCCATCTGAGATTAAACAAAGCAACAACCAAGCCCTAACCAGTTTGGCTCAGTAGATAGATAGAGCATCAGTTTGCGGACTGAAGGGTCCCAGGTTCGATTCCGGTCAAGGGCATGTACCTTGGTTGCACCACATCCCCAGTAGGGGTTGTGCAAGAGGCAGCTGATCAATGTTTCTAGCTCTCTCTCTCTCTCCCTTCCTCTCTGTAAAAAATCAATTAAAAAAACATATATATAAACATCAGAGCATAAAGGGAGGGCTCACACTGTTGGCAGAGGAGGGTGTTCAGAGTACTGAGAGTGCAGAGGAGGTTGGTCTATTGGAGCATCTGGGGCTGGGTTTTCATCATTGGAGCGCGGGGGCGGGGCTGATTGAGCAGGGGGCGGGGCCCAGAATGCCTGGCGTCTGGGGCCTCCAATCGCCGCAGGGCCTCAGGACTGAGGGCGGGTCGGGGGCGGGGCTTACCCCGCCGGGGGCGGGGATTGGCTCAGACTCCGCCTTCCCACAGGCACTCACGTAGTTGGACGCCCACCAGGACTTGAGCCGCAGGTACCACTGCAGCAGCGCCGCCTGCAGCCGCAGGAACTCCTGCGCCAGGCCCGCCGTCCAGGCGAAGTCCTCGTCCGAGAGGACAGGCCTGACGGACTCCAGGTACTGCGGGAGGAGGCGGAGGAGCAGGTGGGTCACACCCCAAGCGCCCCCCAGCCCGCCCGGCCGCCTCCCCTCCCCTCCAGGGCCCGGCCCACCTTCCGCACGGTGTCCTGCGCGGAGGGCACCGGCTGGCGCGGCAGGGAGCGCTGGTAGCTGAAGAGCATTGGGTGGCGGCCGGAGAAGATGCGGACCAGGGCCTGGGGGAGAGGGAATTGTGGGTCATTAAACCCACAGAGCAAATGCGACAGATACCCACCCCCCCAAAAAAAGGGGGGAGGATGGAGACCTAGAGAGAGGGGGACAGAGACCCAGAGAGAGAGGGGGACAGAGACCCAGAGAGAGGGGGACAGGGACTCAGAGAGAGAGGGGTACAGAGAAGGAAGCCCCCCAGGCCCGAGCAGGGCTCTGCCCTCACATACCAGCCAGGTCTTGGTGGGCGAGGACATGGCCCCGGGGGGCTCCAGGAGCCAGCCGTGGTAGGACAGCAGCAGCCTCAGCGCCACGTGGAGCGTGAAGATCAGGGCGCCCCACAGGCAGGAGGCGAACAGGGCGGCCGCCAGGACCCCCCGGAGCCGGTGGTGCGGTCCGCCCCTGGGCGGAGAGAGAGGGTGGGCGGTCTCCCGGCCTCAGACCCTGCTGCCAGCCTCGCGGGCCCCACCCTTCCCCATGGTCCTCACTGGGCCCTGGCTGCCCGAGGCTTCTCTTGGGGAACAGTCAGTCAGAGGGCCCAGGGTCCTCCTTTGTGAAGGAGGCAGGATCCTCTCTCAGCCCCTCCTCCTCCTCCAAAGACTGTGGGGACCCCCGCTTCTAAAAGCACTCCTCAGGGTCTCATGGAAATTGGTGGGTGGTTATGTAGTATTTCTGCAGAAACCGGTTTGGCTCAGTGGGTAGAGCGTCAGCCTGCAGACTAAAGGGTCCCGGGTTCGATTCCGGTCAAGGGCATGTACCTTGGTTGCGGGCACATCGCCAGTAGGGGGCATGCAGGAGGCAGCTGATCAATGATTCTCTCATCATTGATGTTTCTCTCTCTCTCTCTCTCTCTCTCTGTCTCTCTCTCTCTCTCTCTCTCTCTCCCTTCCTCTCTGAAATCAGTAAAAATCAAAAACGAAAAACTCCAATACCTAAACTGGTGAAGTGTCTTACCTAAAAGTGACTAGCAGAGTTCACACTTGCATTAATATGCAAAACCATATGAGACATTTTCTAGTTTGTCACCATCCCTCTTAACAAGCAGCAGCCAGGATGGAAAGCAGAAAGAAAAGCACCTCCTTTTTTACTGAGGCCGTACCTTTAGTGATCTGTCCCAAAGTAGCAATCAGAGGTTACTTTTCCGTAGCGGGCACAGCACACTGACAGAGCAACTTACCAGGTGCTGGGAAAGGAACCAGCGAGGTTACTGGGCGGAAGTGGGAACTCACCAGTCTGGCAGCAACTCTTTAATCTTCTCCGTCAGGCCCAGGGAAGGGTCCAGCTGGAGGTACCAGGCGAACTGGATCGCGCTGAAGAGGAAGAGCCAGCTGAGGGGACTGGCGGGGAACACACCAGAGAGGAAGTCGTTCTGTGGGGAAGGGAGAGCATCCATGCAATCGCGTTCTCTGAACACAACCCTCAGACACTGATCGAGCGTCCAGCGCGTGCTTGCTTCCGAGCTGGGTGCCCAAGACGCAGGGGGCAGCAGAATGATCTAGAGTCTGTCCTCAGGGAGGTCAGTCAAGAAACCGGTTTGGCTCAGTGGATAGAGGATCGGCCTGCGGACTGAAGGGTCCCGGGTTCGATTCCGGTCAAGGGCATATACCTTGGCTAGGGGCACATCCACAGTGGAGAGTGTGCAGGAGGCAGCTGATCGATGTTTCTCTCTCATCAATGTTTCTAACTATCTCTCTCCCTTCTTCTCTGTAAAAAAATCAATAAAATATATTTTAAAAAGAAAGAAAGGATGAAGTCCTAACCAGTTTGGCTCAGTGGATAGAGCGTCGGCCTGCGGACTGAAGGGTCCCGGGTTCGATTCCGGTCAAGGGCATGTGCCTTGGCTGCGGGCACATCCCCAGTGGAGAGTGTGCAGGAGGCAGCTGATCGGTGATTCTCTCTCATGGATGTTTCTAACTCTCTATCCCTCTCTCTTCCTCTCTGTAAAAAATCAATAAAATGTATTTTTAAAAAATTACTTTTGTTGCTACTTCATAGCTGTAAATGTGCTACTGTTACGAACCGTAATGTAACTATCTACTGAGAGAACCGCTGCTGTGAGCCTAAGACCATCGGAAAACACAGATATTTACATGGGGGGTGGGCAGAGATAACTTGTACATAAGCGAAGGGCTGAGTGCAGTGTGTCAGACAGCGCTAGGCGCTGTGCAGAAAAATAAAGCAGAGAAGGGGTCGGGGGGAGGGCCTGCATGGCGTAGCTCGGAGCCAGGCATTCAGCAGGTGCTCAATAAGTGTCACTACGGCGATCCTTTCCATCGCTACTCTACTGTTCCTTGGGGTTTATTTACTTGTCTGCCTTTGGCTTGGCAGGAAACATTACAGGCAAATGTGGTTATTTTTGTTTCTTTCTTTTTTGTTAATCCTCACTTGAGGATACTTTTTTTCACTGAGAGAGAGAGAGAGAGAGAGAGAGAGAGAGAGAGAGAGAGAGAGAGGGGAGTAACATCGATGTGAGAGAGACACATCAACTAGTTGCCTCCCGCACCCACCGGACAGGGGGTGGGGAGAAAACTGTAACCCAGGTTACACCAACCACTGAGCCACCCTGCCTGGCAGGACCACCCACTTTAACTCCTGCAGATGAGTGGGAGAGCTGAGAAGTGCACCGTGGGAAGGGGACTGAGTTCTAGAAATTGGGGTGGAAGTGGAGTTGGGGGTGTGGGGAAGGCGGGGGTCCCAGAAGTGGGTGCAAGCGGTGAGCAGGGGTCCCCGTGGAGGAGGCTGAGGACCCCAGACCAGAAAGCAGCTGTAAGGAGCCCTGGATGGGGACAGGGCTCCCGGAAGCGGAAGCAGGATCCCGGGAGGGCGGCCACCCGCAGCCCTGCTCACCCAGAAGCGGGCGAGGTGCCTCTTCCAGGAGCGCAGTCCGGACAGGTAGATGTCCTGCAGCAGGGCGCCCGGGGCCGCCTCCGCCCCCGAGGGCAGCGCGGCCCCGAGGCCCACCGCCTGGTGCGCCTCCGCCATGTCCCGCCGGCCCTGGGAGGACAGAGGCCCTGAGCTCCCAGCCCGCTGCTCCCGCAGACCCGGGGGGCCAGGCCCCAGGCCCTCCTCCCTCAGACCCAGCCCCCAGCCCCTCCTCCCTCAGACCCAGACCCCAGCCCCTCCTCCCTCAGACCCAGACCCCAGCCCCTCCTCCCTCAGACCCAGGGGTCCAGGCCCCCAGCCCTCCTCCCTCAGACCCAGGAGTCCAGGCCCCAGGCCCTCCTCCCTCAGACCCAGACCCCAGCCCCTCCTCCCTCAGACCCAGACCCCAGCCCCTCCTCCCTCAGACCCAGGAGTCCAGGCCTCAGGCCCTCCTCCCTCAGACCCAGGGGTCCAGGCCCCCAGCCCTCCTCCCTCAGACCCAGGGGTCCAGGCCCCCAGCCCTCCTCCCTCAGAGCCAGGGGTCCAGGCCCCCAGCCCCCCCTCCCTCAGACCCTGGGGTCCAGCCTCCCCTCCCTCAGCCCCAAACAGCTCCCCGGTCCTAAGCACCTTAGGGTCTGAGGGTCCCGGCCAGACGCTCGGTGTTGGGGGGACCTCCGTGGGGGACCTCTGTGAACCCACACACAGGCGGGAGGGCTAACTGGTGTCTGTGCTGAGGATGCGGTGCGGGGGCAGTGCCTCCTCCCAATAGAGGACTTTCAAAATTCGGAGGTGGAGCGGGGGGGGGGGGGGGGGGGGGCGGCGGAGAGGGGGAGTCCGTCCAGGGTGAGTTACGGGGTCTCCGAGGAAAATATCAGTCCTGGACTCTCTTAAAACAAACACCTGCCAGACGCTGGCACTGCCCACCCGTTTCCGTTTCCCGTTCCAAGGCCGGGTGGGGTGGGGTGGGTGAGGGTGGAGTGGGGTGGGGTGGGGTGGGTGAGGGTGGAGTGGGGTGAGGGTTGGATGGGGTGGGGTGGGTGAGGGTGAGGGTGGGTGGACTGTCTATCATGCACCCGCTTCGGGTTGGCCCGGCGCCCCCTCCCCCGCAGCAGGGGCCGGCGGGGGTGGGGGAGGGAGCCCTCCACTGCGCATGCCCCGCAGCCAGGGATGCTGCGAGGACAAGTGATGGAGAAGCTGGACGCCCAGCCTGAGACCCGGGCCTCCCGCCCCGCTGCGGCTCGGCCCCTCCCGTCCGTACTTACTCCGCCGGGCAGGCGTCCGCCGATGGGGTCCTGGGGACCAGGCCGGCTCACCCCTCCCCGACCCCCGGTGCGGAGCGCCAGGCCCGTCCCCCACTCGCATAGAGATGTGCGGCCCAGGGCGGCGAGTCCGCGACCTGGCCGAGGGGCTTCAGGGGTTCCTGCGCGCCCCGATCATCCACCACCCAGGACCCCCGACTTCTGTCCAGCGTGTGCCTCCCCTGGTTGTCCCCGCCCCTTCCAATCCGGCTCCCTGTCCCCGCCCCCCGAGCCCCAGCCTCCAATCCCCTCCCGGCGTGGGTCCCCGCTGTCCCTCTATCCCCGCCCCCTCCCAATGACGCGGCGCTGTCCCCGCCCCCCGAGCCCCAGCCTCCAATCCCCTCCCGGCGTGGGTCCCCACTGTCCCTCTATCCCCGCCCCCTCCCGATGGCTCTGCGCTGTCCCCGCCTCCCGAGCCCCAGCCTCCAATCCGCTCCCAGCGTGGGTCCCCGCTGTCCCTCTCTCCCCGCCTCCTTCTCCATCAGCCGCCGGCAGCATCGGTCCTCTGAGCCCCAGGTTCCCGGGCTCCGGTCTGTCTCCCCCGGGGAGCGCGCTCCTTTCTCCTCCGGAACGGGGCTTACCCGGGGACTCGCAGCCCACCTCCGGTAAAGCCCAGTCACGCGCGTGGGGTGTCCAGGAGCTGGAGCGAATCTCCGCCCTGCCATCCCAGGGAGGGAGGAAAGCTGGTTTGGGATCAGACAGAGCCAGAGCTACCCACACAAGGTGCAACTGCGCTGGCGCGGAGGAGGCGGCTGCAGAGTTAGATGGTCAGAGGGACTCCCATGAGGGAAAGTGTGCATGGCACAGGGGGGAAGTGTTAGGGGCGGGACTCAGGTGGTCAGACCAGAAAGAGCAAAGACTGAAACATGGGTATCACCTTTTATTTGGCTTGGGACATTAATATTCTGTCCATGCTGGTTCTGGGGTGCCCCTGGGCCCAGCCCAGTCACAGGAGGGGAGAAATATGATATCTGGGCAAGTCCATGTAGAACTAGGAGGAAACTTGGGGTTGTGGCCCCAATATACAGATGGGTAAACTGAGGCTAGGAGAGGTGCAGAGGTGTTCAATGTCACCAGCAAGCTGAACACTGCAGGCCTCACTGCCATGGGTCCAGCCCAACTTTCCTGAGCTCCTTGGCGGAGGCAGAGCAGGGCCAGTACTTGGTCTCTGGCAGGTGGTACATTTGGCATGTCCCAGGGAACAGAGGGCCACCGAGGAGAGTGATACCGAGGCACGAGCAAGCCACTAGAGAAACGGGACCGGCAACCGATAGGGCAGATCTGAGGGGCCTCCCCATTCCTAGCCGGACAGCCCTGGCCTGAGGGCTCCTTGTAGGCATGTTCCCGACACCACCAGCCTTTAATTTTTAACTGATTTTTTACAGAGAGGAAGGGAAAGAGATGGAGTTAGAAACAATGACGAGAGACTTCGACCAGCTGCCTCCTGGACACCCCCTACTGGGGATGTGCCCGCAACCAAGGTACATGCCGGTGACCGGAATCGAACCCGGGATCCTTTAGTCCACAGGTAGACGCTCTATCCACTGAGCCAAACCTGTCAGGTCACCATACCCTTTCTCACCTGCCCAAGGAGCCGGGTCCCCCAGGCTGGAGGGAGCTGTAACAGCAGGTGGGTGTTGGTCACCAGAAGAACCAGTGAGGGAAGGGGGGCAGGGCAGCCCTCCTCCAGGGTAAGATGTAGCTCAAGGAGTCAGGGACCGACCCCCACCTCCCAAGAGAAAAACAGGCCCGTTTCTGGGGCCACATGGGGCCAGAAAGGCAGGATAAGAACCCAGACCCTCCCCCTTCTCCTGAACCCAGACACCCCCCCTCCTCCCCCTCCCCCTCCCCGGGGAGCCCTCAGGGTGCTGGGTGGTGCCTCAGGAGAGGCAATTCTAAGGCCTAGGAAAGAGGGACGGGACAGCTGACATTTTTCCTTTTTTTAATGTTTCATGATTTTTTTTTTTTTTTTTTTTTTACAGAGGAAGAGAGAGGGATAGAGAGAAACATCGATGAGAGAGAAACTTTGATCAGCCGCCTCCTGTACACCCCTTCCTGGGGATGTGCCTGCAACCAAGACACATGCCCTCGACTGGAATCGAACCCAGAACCACTCAGTCTGCAGGCTGACACTCCATCCACTGAGCCAAACCCGTGAGGGCACAGCTGACACTTTCAAGTGGTGTCAGCATCTGGTTCTGAGGAAAGGGGGGGAGGGCTCCAGTATAGACCAGACCTCACCCTCACCCAGGGAGACCCCGCCACCCAAGGGCCCTGGGGACAGGGACAGAGCCGGGCTCAGCACTGCCAGAGTGGACACCAGCCTGGAAGAACGACCAGTGACCTGCAAGCCCAGGTTCAGCAGGCAGAGTAGGCGCTGTGCCAGGCAGCCCAGGGGCTGGGGTGGGGCTGTGGACGAGGGCATGGGACGGTGGTGGATGAGGACTCCCGCCTGGCACGGGAAGGTCATGGGACCTTGGTGCCCACCTCTGAGTGGGGAGGCTGTTACCCTAAGATGGGACCCCACCTCGGATACCCGCCCCCCAAAGGAATTCTGAGCCCCAGGGCGACTCCTCTGCAGCTCAGTGTCTTAGCTGCCCAGGCAGCCTGGCATGGCACTGGAGGGGCCTGGACAGAGAAAACAGGAATCGTGTTGGGGGAGGCAGGAAATGGCCTTCTGAGAAGCTTCAGGGCCCAGCTGTACAGGGAACCCACACCCAACCCGCCACCAGCCTGGCAGTGCAGCTGGAAGCAGCCCATGCCCAATGGGCACTCGAGATAATAGTGACTCAGGCAATGGGGGGGGGGGGGGGCACAGACTCACTCTCCTGGGGAGGGCAGGGGGGGAGATCCTAGGAGGGAGCAAGAGGTGAGTAGGAACAAGACTCAGGGCTGTGGAGAGACAGAACTAGACACAGCGAGGACAGACCTCCAGCCGTCACCCGGGTACTCCTGGCGGCTCAGACTGAGACCTCAGCACCTGCACACAGAACCCCACCCCCCGGAAGCCACGCTGTCCCAGCTGAGGATTTATTGGCATAAATGTAACCATATAAAAACATAAGTTATGAAAAACAGTCACAAGGTGCCCTCCCCCCACCCTCCCATCCCGGGCCCAGGCCCCTGTGACTCCCTTCGGAGAAAGGGGCGGAGGGGGTCCCGGACCCTCAGAAATGCCGCGGCCTCTGGGCCCGAGGCCGGCCGGCCGGGGTGGGGGACACCGGGCGCTCTCAGCGCATCCGGTAGTCGGTGGAGCAGGACAGCTCGCACAGCTGGCCCTTGAAGTCCAGGTCGATGGTGAAGTCCAGGTCGCGCTGCGGGGAGAGGGGGACATGAGGGACCGGAGGGCAGGCAGGGACGCAGACTGTCCGAGCCGGGAGGGGATGGGGGGGTGCAGGCCTGTGCCCAGCCTCCCTGGAGGCCCGAGGGCCCTGCTGTCAGCCCATGGCCAGGACGGAGATGCCACATCGCTGGTCCGAGCACCCGCTCTGGGCCGGACTCCGGGCAGCACCCCTCCTGGTCCCTCAGGCAGAGCTCAGCTGCCTGGCCTCACTCAACTGCTTATTCCTGAGAACCACCCCATCAGCAAAACAGCACGTCTCCCCGCGTAAAAGCGAACCCCTCTCTCAACCGTACTCCCTCCTCCTGGAAACCTGACAGCAAAACGGCCCCCACTGGCCTCACTCCCCCTCCCCTGCCCCTGCCCCGAAGCCGCCGGCTCTCCCCGGGAATGCTGCCCTCCGTCCCCTCACCCGCCTCCCTCTCCCCCCTCAGGCTCTGTCTCTTCAGTTTGGGGGGTCTTAGCCCCCACACTACCGGCACTGGGGCCACTCCACCATCCTGTGCACCCCAGCCTCTACCCCCCAGATGCCATTAGCACCCTCTCGGCTGTAATACCCCCCAGGTCCCTAGTGGCCAACAGCATCCGGGGTACAGGGCCCTGGCTGCGAGTCCCTGCTTTAACGCGCTCGTCTCCCTGACTTGGGAAGTGGGTGCCTTTTGGGCCCCATGTTTTGGTGCAGAGCACGCTCCCCTCAGGAATCAGACCCTCCTCCTCCCACGGAGGCCCAGCTGGAGCCCGAGTCTGCCCCCGTGGGTGGCCGCTGCACGCGGCCAGGGGCGCAGGAGGGACAAGCGGCCCGCCCTCCCCTGCGTCCCTCGATCCCAGGCCCAGGCTCTCCTCTGGCCTCCTCAGCCGATCCCCCTCGCCAGCTTGGCCCAGTCCCTCCAGCTGCCATCACCAGTGACTGTGACCACGTCTAGATCGGGAGCATGGGGGGGGGGGCAGGGGTGCAGCAGGGGTCCCCAGAGCCTGCTCCCAGGAGGTGCTCAGTCCAGACAGACCCGGGAGCCCGGACAGGCAGAGGCGCCCCCAGTCCACCCCGTGCCCAGCCTCACGTTGTTCTTGGCGTTGGGCCGCATGCCGATGGTGCCGAAGATCTCCTCGCCCGTCTTCACCGTCAGGTAGTCCTCCATGTAGAACACCGTCTGCTTCCAGTGCGTGTACGGGGACTCGGGGCCTGAGGGCAGAGCCGGGTCAGCCGGCTGGCCCCCGCGCCACCCTGGTCCCGCCCGCCCCTCTGCCTGGCACCCCCCCCCCCGTGGCTGCTTACGGAGCGCTGACTGTGGCCAGCTGCCCGTGAATCCCTTCACCACCCCCAGTCCCGCCTGGGCCTGGTGGGGAAACTGAGGCGGAGCGGGGCGGACTCACTGGTGGAGAAGCCGGTGCGCTTGTGGCAGCGTGTGAACTCGATGTTGAAGTAGGCCACCAGCGCGTGCACGTAGTCGTTGCGCTTCACTTGCAGGCAGAAGGGCGAGGTGAAGGTCAGGTCCTCCACCTTCACCGTGTAGATGTCCACCTCCTGCGGGACAGGCCGTGAGCGCCCTCCACCTCGCCTGGCCCAGGGCCCGAGGCCTTTCCCTCCCCTCCCACCCGAACCTCCACCCGAGTTTATCCCCGGACCTGCCGCTTCACTGGATCGGCCGTTCACCCCTCCCCACGGGGCTCCTGCTTCTGTGCCCCGCCCCGCCCCGCCCACATAACAGCCGGCAGGTCTATCACCAAAGTGGCAGCTGCAAACCAAGCCCATCAGACGGTGCCTCGCCCGACGGCTCCTGGCCTGATGCAGCCTGAGGCCGGGCCGGTCAGGCACCCGCTCATCCCGCCTCCTCTCCTCACTCCTCCGCCCGGGCTGCCTGCCTCACAGAGTGCCGTGCGACGTGGCAGGGAGGGAGCTCAACACCTGACCGCAGCCAGGACGCTTTCCTTGTGACATCAGCTCGCTCCTGGCCGCTTCTTGCATTTGGTGCTCGGGCGAGCCCCGCAGGGGTCTTAGCTGCCAGCCTGTGTTCCCCTGCAAAGTGTCCCCGGCAGGGCAAGCCCAGCTCCATGGGTTCCGTCTTGGAACCACGGGCCCTGGCTGGCCCAGAGCGTTTTCATGGGTGACACGGCTTCGCTGGGCCTCTAGCCTCACCCTGGCTGACAGGACCCGAGGCCAGCACTCTGCGCCCTGACGTCTCCCATGCGGGACAGGAGCCGGTCCTTCCTCGGCTCCAACCCCGGGGGACCTGGCCAGCCCATCCCCTCACCTTGATGAGGCAGGCGTTGGTGACCAGCTGCTTGGGGTCCACCACGTCCACCAGGGGCTCCTTGATGGCCACGTCTTTGATGCAAGACATGTCAAAGCCATACACGTTCTCCCACCCTGGGGGGAGGCAGGGAGCAGGGGTGAGCACGCCAGGCGCCCGGTCAGCCGGAGCCCGCCCCAGCCCACAAGCTCCTGGGCCCGAGCTCACAGTGGATCTTGTAGTCTTTGTACTGCCGGTCCTCGATGGCCGTCACGTACAGCGTGGCCCGGTCTGGGAAGATGAGGCCATCAGGCGCCTGTGTGAGGGCAGGGTGAGGGGGTGAGGAGAGGGGGCCTTAACACTGCAGCCCAACCTCTCCCGTTTGGCTCTTTATCCGCCTCCTCTGAGCCACTGACACCTCCCGCCTGGGCTCCTGCCCGGCCTCAGGGTCCCCTGCTCTGCTCTCGCCCCGAATCACTCCCCACATGGCTGTCAGGTGGAATCATGGGCACCTAAACCAGACCCTGCCCGGAGGTTCTCAGGGGTCATCAGAACCCGCCCTGCTCCTGAGAGGGAAAGCAATGTCTCATGAGGGTCCACAAGGCCCCTCCACCCCTCACCTCTACCTTCACCTCCTACTGTTCTTCCAGATGCTCATTTCACTAGCTTCCCTGCTTCTCCTCCACACACAGCACATCCTGCCCCAGGACCTTTGCACTGGCTGCAGTCCTGCCCAGTGTGTTCTTCCCCTCAGATGCAGAGCCTGTGTGGCCGCCTCCCCTCCTCTGATCAAGTCTCAGCCATCTCCTTGGGGATTCCCTCTGCCTGGCACGTCTCTGGTGTGAGAACCTGAGGGACTCACCCCGCCCCCGTCCCTCCCTGCCCCAGCGCTAGCACCTCCTGACCATCTCCCTGTCACCATGTAGCTCCCAAAAATTGTTCTACTCGTTTGCCTGTGGGCCCTCCAACATCTGCGACGGCGATCCTGTGTGGGACACACCTGGCCCCCACGGACCCAGGCCACACGCACTCAGGACCCCGCCCCACGCCCGCCTGCGGGGCCTCACCAGCCACTTGTCTCGGGCGTAGAGCACGGTGTTGAGCATGGACTCGTAGAAGAGACAGTAGCCCATCCACTCGCTGATGATGATGTCGACCTTCTCCACCGGAAGCTCCACCTCCTCCACCTTCCCCTTGATGATGGTCACCACTGCGGGGGCAGAGAGGGCACAGCCTGTCCGACCGCCTCCCCCTGGGGACCCCACTGGGGCAGCCCTTGTCTTCTGAAGCCTCTTCAGAGAACTCCGCCAGCTGAAGCAACCCTGGTCGCTCAGTTTTAAAATCACCCACTCTATATTTCCTGAGCCAGGAGCAGAGATCTTACGTGGATTAGGCAGTGGGTGATGTTCAGGTTTTGCCGATAACAGCGTGATCATCTATTAGAAACATACACGGCAGGATCTAAATGGCATCACATTTGGAATTTGCTTCCAACGGACATATTTACAGCCGAGTGTTGGGTACAGGGGGTCACTATACTAGTCTTACTGAGAAAGAAAGAATCGCTTCAGTTACTAAATGCCAGGAGCCTTCACACTCTGCCCCTCACACCTCGCAGGTGGGAACTCAAAGGCCATCTCGGCAGCATCTACCAACTTCCATGTCTGACCCATGGGACAGAACTTTTATAAACGGACCTCACAGATGTGCCAGTTGTTGTGGAACGGCATTATACGCAGGAGAGGAAGCTCTCAGCCCGGGTGTGTGTGGATCAAAAAGAACAAGATCCTCTCAACGTCCTGCAACATGTTAACCGACACGATGGCCAGAGAGAAAGCTGGTGTGGCTCAGTGGTTGAGTCCCAACTATGCACCAGAAAGTCACGGTTCGATTGCTGGTCCCAGGAGGGGGCATGTAGGAGGCAGCCAATCAATGATTCTCTCTCATCACTAATGTTTCTCTCTCCCTTCCTCTTCGAAATCAATAAAAGGGTGTGTGTGTTTTTTTAAATAAGAAAAGGCAAAGGGAAAGACTTGCGTGAAATGCCGTGTGTAAAAATGACGCACGTGAATGTAAAAACCTTTACATGCATGTGTGCGCGCAGTTAGAGGCCTGGGAGTGTTGGCTGAGCTCCGAGAAGGGCGGCTGGGCGCCTTCTCACGTGGGCCCGCATGACCTCCTCGCTGAAAAATCCAAAGACCGCTTCTTGCCTGACGTTGCAGAGGAAGGCGCTAAGTCTGGGACTTCAACACTTAGATGCTAAGACAGCAGAGCCTGCTCATCAGGTTTCGGGCTGAGAAGGCTGAATTCTCAGAGCCCACCGGAGAGGACAAGCTGAACTGGCGTCTAGCGGCCCCCTCCCTCCTGCCCAGGGCCCAGGGGAGCTGCGCCCGCCCGTGCCACCCGCACACACCCGTTCTCCTCCTGGGCTCACCGTGGTCTAACTTGTTGGCTTTGACGATCTTCACCGCGTAATCGGAGATGCTGGAACACTCGATCTGGGGGGTCCAGGGAGAGGTGAGGATGAGCCCCCCCTTCTCCACGGTCCCGCCCCCTCTACCCAATCCCTGAGCCCCACGGGGACCTTTCCGCCCAGGGCCCACGCCCACCCAGCTGCCCAGGACACTCACCCCGATGACCCTGCGGGCCCCGGCCTTGGCGGCGAACATACAGAGGATGCCCGTGCCCGAGCCCACGTCCAGCACCACCTTGTCCTTGAAGAGGTGCCGGTTGTGGAACATGGAGTTGCGGTAGGTGAGGGTGCGCACCTCGTCTTTCAGCATCTCCTGGGGGGAAGGCCGCGGAGGCACCATGAGGGGCCTGCGCTCACAGCTGCAAACGGGGTGTCTGGCCTCTGACATGCTAACCGTTTGGAGAGCCAGAGCTCAGGCCTCCCACTTGCTCAGTCCCTTTGGAACAAGTCTTTTCCTTGCCATGTGCCTCAGTCTCCCTATCTGTCAAATCAGACCGGACAGACTAACCTCCCTTCCAGATCAGCCAGGCTCTACCACTGCCTCCTAAGCCTCAGTTGTATTTGCTTTGAAAAGTCCTCAGCAGCCGAAACCGGTTTGGCTCAGTGGATAGAGAGCATCGGCCTGCGGACTGAGGGGTCGCGGGTTCGATTCCGGTCAAGGGCATGGACATTGGTTGCGGGCACATCCCCAGTGGGAGGTGTGCAGGAGGCAGCTGATCAATGATTCTCTCATCATTGACGTTTTTATCTCTTTCTCTCTCTGAAATCAATAATCCACTGACCTGTACACCCAGGACAAAGAAAAACAAAAAAGACCAAAAGAAAAAATCCTCAGAATCCATCCCAACCACTGGGCCGGCAGCCTCTGTGAACCAGAGCAGAGAAGCCATCTGCAGAGACAGGAGCCGCTGGGAGGACAATCCCACCGCTGGCCACTAGGGGGCGGCAGAAACCAGCCTGCCCGCCCGCCAGCTGCATCCCAGCCAAGCTCGTGGGCTCCCACCCCTGCCTCTCGGAGGGATCCTGAAGAGCACCTGGCTAACCTTGGTCTCCAAGGCAACCGCAGGGAGAGCAGACCCCAGGGTGAGCTTGGGGCATGCGCAGAGGGGCAGCCTGCTGCCAGGGAAGGCAGGGTGCATGGTGGGAAATTCAGTCCCAGCCCTCCCATAAATTACCTCCCCGGATTCAGCAACCCTGGAAGCTGCCCGCACGCACGCACCTCGTGGATTCCAAAGTGGGCGTAGGAATCGAAGTAGTAATCCTTGGACGTCATGTCCTCCGCGTTGGGCTTCTCGGTGCATTCCGTTTGGCCACAGGAGACCTGAGAGAGGGAGGACAGGGCGGTGGGTCAAATCTGGGCTCCCCAACGCCTCGTAAGCCTCCAGGTCCCTACTTCTCCCTGGAATAAACGCCCCAAATCATGGCAACCCTACAGCTCCCATCTAACGCTTGCCTCCCCAGAACCCGAAAGCCCCATATTCCTATGACAGGGAATGCCGACACCTCAGCCATGCCTACCATCTCTCCAGTCTCTCTGCCCCCGTCTCTAGCTCAGCCCACAGCTGGGAGGGGAGGGGAAGGCAGGACTGGAGCAGACACGGGGAAGGGCAAAGGGGAGCTGGAAATGGAGTTAAGGAAGCGGCCAGTCTTGGGGAAGGCAAGGTGGGGGCCACGGACCTGCAGGGAGTGTGTACTGCGTGTTTTCGGGGGGCAGGGGGCAAGCTGGTTTGAAGCAAGAGGGATCATGGTTAGACCACGAGAAAGGGCCTGGTGTGTGCAGGTATCTTATAAGGGGAGGGGTCTCACAAAAGGATATTTACTTCTTCAAGAGGCGGCTGGAGGCTCATCCCATTAGCCAAGGTGGCTACAAAATTCTAGGAGAGAGGACAGGGAGAAAGGGTTAGCTACTGGGAGCGGCTAGGGGCAGGCCAGGCCAGCGATCCTGGCCGGTAGGCGAGGGGAGTGTTTTCTGAGATTTTCCTTTTCCGTGGGGGGGGGAGTGGGGGCAGAGAGAGCAGGTCTCGGGGCAGGGCTGTTTCAAACAGGGAGGGGCGAGTCGGGGGAGGAGAGAGGGCTTCTGTCTCAGCTGTGGCTGGAGAGATGGCGGACGGATCCCAAGCTGCCCCTCTCTGGCCGGGCATCTGACCGCGCACCCCTCCCCCACCCAGCCCAGAGGATCTGGCACCCACCGGGGGCACACAGGCACTGCCAGCTGTCACCCCTCCATCAACTAATCCCCCAGCTTAGGTGACACTCCTGACCCTGACACACACACACACACACACACACACACACACACACACCCGGAGCTGAAGAGCTGGCTGGCAGAGCGCACCCACTGGGCACCTGCCACTTCTGGAAACCGGCCTCTTTCGTAAGAGGATTCCGGCATGGAGATGTGGCACCCCCACCGCAGCTGGCACCCGGACCCCAGCTCCCCCTCCTGCTTGGGCTCAGGAAGCCCCAAATGAAACCAGTTGGGAGCCAATCTCCTTGCTTATGACCGCTCTGCCCAGATTCCCGGGGGGAGAGGCTGCATTCTGGACGCTCCCGCCCACCTCCTCCCATCCAGACACACATCGCAGGCTCGGAAGCCCCCACGTGAGACAACCCGGGGGGAATACTCCCCCCCTATTCAGGCCCTGGTCCGGGAGAGCCGAGGGGGATGGGAGTCATTGGAGTGACCCTGGGGAGCTGCCCTCCGAGCCCAGAGGCCGACCAAGGCCAGGGGTGAGAATCCGGCGGCCCCCACCCGATGACAGCCGTGCCCAGGCTGCGGGGAGCGCCAAGCCGGGGGGGAGGTGACCCGCAGGGCCCAGGCCCCACCCCATCCCCGCAACCAGCCAGGATGCCCACAAAGGAGGGCGGCCGTTGGGGGGATTCCCCGTTGGGGCTCATTTCTCAACATCACTCATCTCCCGGCCACACTCATCTCCCCAAATAGCTGGAGCCCGGCGCCGGAGCCAGCCCGCATGGCGGCACGAGAACCCCCATTTTGGGAAGCCATTTCAGGCATCCGGGCTCGGACCCTCAGACATGGATTCTGGAGGGGGGCTTGGGCGGGGGGAGTACATCTCCCGCCTCCACCAATGCCCAGAGGAGGAATGGGGGGAGAGCTCGCGGCCTCCATCACGCAGACCCCCTCCCCGCAGCCCCCTCCCCTCCCCCGCGGGCGCCGGCGGGGAGGGGGGCTCGGAGACACGCCCCGTGAAAAAGACGGCCCTCCCACACGCCCAGAGATGGCCACCAGGGGGTGCCTGGCGCCTTATCGGGAGAGATCGCCTTCAGCTGGAGGCCCCGCCGCCGCCGCCGCCGCCGCCGCCGCCACCGAGAGGTCACAGGGGCATCCCGATCCCCCAGCCCCCGAGGATAATCCAGCGACAGGAAACGGGGAAGAAGGGGGGGGGCGCGCAGAGAAAACCAAGCCTTTGTCTCCCTCCAATCCGAACCCCAAAAGTGCACAAAACCCGGGCCGATGCCTAAGGAAATGCCCCATTCCCGGGAGGGGGGATGGATGGATGGAGAGGGTCCTGACACACGGCCCCTTCCAGGAGGCCCTGGGCTCAGTCCCACTCGGAAATGGACGTCGCGATCCCCGGGAGGCGCTGGGGGGCCCAGAAGGGTGGGAGCCCCCCCCCCGGGCGGCCCTCCCCCGGCCGGGGGCGGGGCCTTTGTCCCGCACGTGGAGCCCGCCCGCCGGGCCACCGGGCGCGGCACACCCCCTCCCCACCCGCCGCGCCGCAGCCACGTGGGGGCCAGGCCGGAAGCGCCCCCAGCCCGCCTCCACGTGGGGGGGCGCGAGATCCGCGTCCGGGCGGGAGACCGCAGCCCCCCCCCCAAAGCTGGGGAACCCGCACCGAGACGGCGGCCCCGACCCGGAGCATGTGGACCCCCTCCGCACGGCGGGAGGCCTCGACTCCAATCCACCGACTCACAGCCCCTTCTCCAAGCCGTCCGCCACCGACCCCCAAACCGGCCTCCGCCGCCGGCCGCGTTCCAGACGCTCACCTCCATGATGCAGTTCGCGGTCTCGGCTGCCGCCATATTCACCCGCTCCTGCTCCTCGAGCCGCCGAGACCCCCCCCCTTCTCCGCACTCTCCCGAGACCGCCTTATACCGGAGGGCCTGGGCCCGCCCACCGCGGCACCGCCAGGAGATCTCATTGGCGACGGAGGCGGTCCGTCTGGGAATGCCGTCTACTGATTGGACAAGGAAGACGCCCGTCAAAATCCAGGGACGCGTCTAGCCTGGAGTGGAAAGTCCCGCCCACTGAAGTCGACGGGGATGGGAAAGATTTCTCGTCTGTCACAGGAGCCGCGACTGGTGATTGGGCGAAGCCATCCGGGAGCTCCCGCCCCTTTCCCCGGCACCACCTCAAAGCTTTCCCGACGGGCCCCGCGCTAGCGGACATTTTGAAATAGATCTGTCCATCACCTTGAGGACCCGCCTCTCATCAGCTGCTATTGGTTCATCGGAAAGGTGAGGTCACGAGGCCTTTAGCGAGCCCCGCCCAGCGGATGGTCTCAAGAACAAGGCGATTGGCCCACGCGGAGAGACGGCTTTATCCTCCAGCGATTGACTCAAAAGAACTGTCACTCATCGCTTATTCCTGATGGATTCTCCCAGCCCCAAGGGAGTCTAAGGGAAACGAGGGAGATTTTGCCCATTTACGTGAGGGGGGGAAAAATGGAAGCCATTAGAGACCCAAAGAGAGGGAGGGCTTGTGCGGGGTCTGGAACCAAGTCGGAAAGGACGCAGGCGTCAGTGCATTCAAAATCCAGCCGCAAGGGGAGGGTGGGGGGCAGGGGGAGAGATCAGCCAAAGGACTTGTGTGCATGCATATGGGCCTACCCAGTGGGCCATGGACAACAGGGGTGGGGGCATATGTGGGGAGGGGTTTGGGATGGGAATGGGGGGGGTGTGAGGATAATTATGTGATACCATAATCAATAAAATTTAAAAAAAAATTCCAGCCCCTCTCCTTAACGGTTCCACGTTTTCTAAACCCAGTGGCCTCCCTCAAACCCTTTGGCCTTTGCCAATTCCCTCCCCTTGCAAGGAACACCCACCTCCCTTTGACAGTCACCTCCTATACATCCATCAGGGCACAGCTGACACTGCCTCCTCCAGGGAGCTTTCCCGGATCTGCAGAAAAGGCTACCGAGTGAATGAAGATGAATGTAGAACCGTCACCCTGGAAAGTTCCTTCATATAATCCTTTCTAAATTGATTCCTTATCCACCCAACCCCTGAAGCGATGGCTTTCTATTGTCTGCCACTGCAGTGTAGCTTTTCCTTTGCTGAAGTTTCCTACATTCCTGCATTGTGTCTTTTTGTGTCGTGTCTGTCTTCATGCACTCAGCATCATGCTTTTTTGATTCACCCATGTTGCTACACGCAAAGGTTGTGCAATTCTTCGTATTGCTCAGGAGAATTCCATTTGTACTGATGTGTTGTTGGGACAAGGGTCTTCAGGCCTGGGAAGTGCCCCATGTTATTACTGTTATTTCTGCTAAATGTTAAAATGTAGCGTAGTATTTCTTAGTTGCAGCTGCAAACAGGATTACTGAACAAGAACTCAGCTAGTAAGTGTAGCCAACTGCAAAGAAGAAATCAACATGTAGTTGGCCAAATCGTGAGGAGCCATATGGCTAAGCTCCCTTAGGGGGGCGGAGTTTTGGATGGGAATCCCGTCTCCTTTACTCACGGGCATTGCAACAACTGTTTCATTTTTTTAGTAAAATACCCCAAGCAGCGAACCCCTCCAGTTCAGTAACAGTATCATCCTTTCTTTTCTTTCCTGTTGACAGACAGCTGAATAGTGTCCAGATGGGGGTTAATGTGAATCAAGTGGCTAAGAACACTCTTTCTGGAGAGACACTTTGTCATTCCTCTTGGGTGAGCCGGGAGGCAGGTGACCAGAGTTGCATGACAGGTGTACGCTTTAGGCTTCGCTTTCTAAGGAACTGCCCCAAGGGCTCACGGGGGTTCTACCCTTCTGCATTTCCCTCAGGGATGCACGAAGAGGACCCCTGCTCCAGGTCCTGGCCGGCACCCGATAGGATCTGTCTTTCTCTCTTTTCTTTCCTTTTTTAATATATTTTATTGGTTTTTTACAGAGAGGAGGAGAGAGGGATAGAGAGCTAGAAACGTCGATGAGAGAAACATCGACCAGCTGCCTCCTGCACACCCCCTACTGGGGATGTGCCTGCAACCAAGGTACATGCCCTTGACCGGAATCGAACCTGGGACTTTTCAGTCTGCAGACCGATGCTCTAGCCACTGAGCCACACCGGTTTCGGCGGGATCCGTCTTTCATTTCCACCAGGCTGGTGGGCATGCAGCGGGATCCCCCGTGGCTGTCATCTGTATTGCTCTGACCACCGCTGCCGGCTTACTGACCATTCCTATATCTTCTTTTATCAAGTGTCTGCTCACATTCATTTTTTTAGTGTGTACTTTTTTGAAAATACATCTTTTATTTAAAAAAATTTTAATATACTTATTTATTGATTTCAGAGACGGAGGAAGAGGGAGAAAGAAATAGAAACATCAATGATGAGAATCATTGAACAGCTGCCTCCTGCACGCCCCCTGCTGGGGATCAAGCTCGCAACCCGGGCCTGTGCCCTTGGCCTGAATAGAACCTGGGACCCTTCAGTCTGCAGGCCGACACTCTATTCACTGAGCCAAACTGGCTAGGGCTATTTTTTAATTTTTTTTTTTATTGATTTCAGAGAGGGAGAGACAGAAATATCAATGATGAGAATCACCGATCTGCCCCCTGCCTCCTGCATGCCCCCTATGGGGGATCAAGCCCATGACCTGGACATGTGACCGGACCAAGAATCGAACCTCAACCACTGAGCCATGCCGACCCGGCAGAGATTTTAAATTCCGTATTTGGGATAAATAGGGTTAATAAAAATTGTTAAAATTAACTGACCGCCTGGTCGCTGTGGCTTAGTGTTGAACATCGACCCAGGCACCAAAATGCCAATGGCTGGATCCCAGTCCGGGCACGTGCTGGGGCCCGAATGCATTCTCAATCGCAGAGAAGGCTCATCTGGTCCCATCAGCCAGAGCTGCCGTGGGTCACAGCCCTCCGAGTGGGCGCTACCACTGGGGGTGAGGGTGGCTGGAAGTGGGGTTAGGCCCTGACTGGTTTGGATCAGTGGATAGTACGTTGGCCTGTGGACTGAAGGGTCCCAGGTTCGATTCTGGTCAGGGGCATGTATGTACACTGGTCCCAGGAGGCAGCTGATCAATGTTTCATCCATGTTTCTATTTTTTTATTTTATTGATTTTTTATAGAGAGGAAGGGAGAGGGAGAGGGATAGAGAGTTAGAAACATGGATTCAGCTGCCTCCTGCACACTCCCCACTGGGGATGTTCCCACAGTCAAGGTACATGCCCTTGACCAGAATTGAACCTGGGACCTTTCAGTCCGCAGGTTGATGCTCCATCCACTGGGCCTAACCGGTTAGGGATCATCAATGTTTCTGACTCTCTATCCCTCTCCCTTCCTCTATGTAAAAAAAAAAATCAATAAAATATATTTTTTTAAAAAGGAAGAAAAAAAAGAAGTGGGGTTATAAGCACATAGACATCCAGTACCTAACCTAGCCTGCAGGCCTCCAGGAGCTGGGAGGACAGAAGCTTCATCTCTCCGCAAACAGGAACTTGGTCATTCCTTCAATTAAGAATTTAGGCCGTAACCGGTGTGGCTCAGAGCATAGGCCTGCGGACTGAAGGGTCCCGGGTTCGATTCCGGTGAAGGGCATGTACCTTGGTTGCGGGCACATCCCCAGTAGAGAGTGTGCAGGAGACAGCTGATCGATGTTCCTCTCTCATCGACGTTCCTAATTCTCTATCCCTCTCTCTTCCTCTCTATAAAAAATAAAATATATTAAAAAAAAAAAAAGAATTTGGGCGACCCTAGGCTTAGCACCTGTGGCCGGTCCCCAACATAAAGCATGGAGGCTTGATGTCACATGACAGTCATTGCCGATATGCTGTGACGGGCAGAATTCCAAGGGGGCCCCCAAGATCCCTGCCCCCCAGCGTTATATACTGGGGACCAGGCTGGGTTACAGGACAAAGGAGATGGACGTCACGCTTGATGAGATTATCTTACACGGCAAAGGTGAGCTGATTTTGCAGGTGCCGTTAAGGCCCTAAGCCAGTTAACTTGAACTTAATCAAAGGGGACATCTTCCAGGGCGGACTTAGTCAGATGGGAGTCCTCTATTTTTTATTTTTTTATTTTTTTTATTTTTTTATATAAATTTGATTGATTTTGTACAGAGAGGAAGGGAGAGAGATAGAGAGCCAGAAACATCGATGAGAGAGAGTCATCGATCAGTTGCCTCTTGCACAGCCCCTACTGGGGATGTGCCCGCAACCAAGGTACATGCCCTTGACTGGAATCGAACCCGGGACCCTTTAGTCCCCAAGCCGACGCTCTATCCATTGAGCCAAACCGGTTTCGGCTATTTTTATTTACTTATTTTTTTAAAAACATATTCTTATTGATTTCAGAGAGGAAGGGAGAGGAGAGAGCCATGATGAGAGAGAATCACTGACCAGCTGCCTCCTGCACTGGGGATCGAGCCCATAACCGGGGTGTGTCCCCTTGAACAGAATCGAATCCAGGACCCTTTGGTCCACAGGCCGACACTCCATCTGCTGAGCCAAACTGGCCAGGGCTGCGTGCTTCCTGTTCAGACAACTTACTCACTTACCACACTGGCCTCCCAGCCGAGAGCACAGGAGCTCCCACCTAACTCAGTCTCCGGCTCTGAGACCCCGGACAGCAACGCTGTGCTGTGCTCGGGGCAGCGGGGGGAGGGCCCCTTTTATTTACTTATATAGATGTTTTATGTCACAGAGGAAGGGAAAAGGAAAGAAACAGAAACATCAAGGATGGGAGAGAGCCGAAACCGGTGTGGCTCAGTGGATAGAGCGTCGGCCTGCGGACTGAAGGGTCCGGGGTTTGATTCCGGTCAAGGGCATGTACATCCCCAGTAGGAGGTGTGCAGGAGGCAGCTGATCGATGTTTCTCTCTCATCGATGAAATAAAATTAAAAAAAAGAAAAAAAAGAATGAGAATCATTCATAAGCTGCCTCCTGCATGCCCCACACTGGGGATTGAGCCCGCAACCAAGGTACATGGCCTTGACCAGAATTGAACCTGGGACCCTTTAGTCAGCAGGCCGATGCTTTTTCCACTCAGCCAAACTGGCTGGGGTGGGAGGGTTCCTTTGAAACTGCAAAATCACCACAAGAAAGCACCAAAATGCAGAAAAACAAAGACAAACCACGGGCCACTAAACAGATGGTGGGCACGCATGTCGACAGTCTGAGGGCCGAAAGCAGGAGGCAGAGCGCCATGTCCAGTCTTAGCCGAGAAGGTGCACAGCGGGCCCACCCTGTGCCCACAGCCGTGTGTGTCCATGGGGGTTACACACAGACGTTAGTGCGCAGGCGGATTCGCTGCTATAGAACGTGCAAAGGACAAGGATCGACTGCCACTGGCTGTGCACCTCATTGTCTGTTTACAAACGTAATTCTGTGAGAGGCGACACCTTAAAACGGTGACAAACCCGGGTCTCCAGGGAGATGAGGGGGAACCAGCAAAAAAGCACAGAAGGAGCTGAAACCGGTTTGGCTCAGTGGATAAAGCGTCAGCCTACGGACTGAAGGGTCCTGGGTTCGATTCTGGTCAAGGGCATGTACCTTGGTTGTGGGCACATCCCCAGTGGGGTGTGTGCAGGAGGCAGCTGATGGATGTTTCTCTCTCATCGATGTTTCTAGCTCTGTCTCTCTCTCCCTCTCTGTAAAAAAAATCAATAAGATATATTAAAAAATAGAAAAGGAGAGAAATGGGAAGAAGGTGGTGCTCGGTGCCAGGGAAGGCGGAGCACACAGGCGGTGGGGACACGGGTCGGCTGGAGTCGTGTGCACAGACAGCCCATCATGCTGTGCGCCCAGGTGGCAGGCACCCGGAAGTGCTCCATACCAACATTTCCAGAATGAATAAATCGCTTTCAATGGATAAACCAGAGAGATCTCGGAACCAAATCTCCCCTACTTAGAACTTGCGTTCTCGAGGGAAAGAACAAGTGATTAAACACCTGAACAAGTTTTTAATATGAAAAACATTTGAACAATTTCTATTTGGCAAAAGCAGGGTGGGCAGCCACCACTCACAGCCCTGAGCGAAGGCAGGCTTGAGAAGCACGCACGGAGCCCTGGCGCCTGAAGTCCAGTCTGTGACAGCTGCGGAGGAAGCTCTAGTCCAGGGGCAAGTTCAAGTCCACGGGGGAGCTGGCCAGGATGCCCTCCTGCAGGGAAAAGCGGCAGAGCCTTGTGAGTGGCGGGTCCCAGCATCCACACCAGCCCAGGGAGAGCGGAGACGGGGGCAGGGAACCGGAATGGGGAGGGGACAGACCAGAGAGGAGAGGGACCCAGGGGTGGGGGGACGGAGACCCAGAATGGCCGGACAGACACCCGGGTGGGGTGACAGAGGCCTGGAGAGGATCAGACACCCGGGGGGGGGGGGGGGGACGACAGTCCCGGTGAGGAAAAGGAAGACGGAGCTGGGGTGGCGGGCAGGCTCCAGGGAGAGGCAGAGGGAGCTGGGGTTGTAAAGATCAATAGCCCCCGGCTGATGCTGATCCCGGCCTGGGAACTTTCCCGCCCAGCCTCCGTGAGACCCGGGTAAGAGCCCAATCCCATGAGGCTGTTGTGAGGCTTAAATGGGATCATCCGGCTGCAATCCCTGGTGAGCAACTGGCCAGGCTTTCTGTTCATTCCCTAAGACAAAAGGGTTTTACAAACCAGCGGGGTTCCGGGCTGGGCGCCGGACACGCAGCCCCCTGCCCCCATCGCCTGCTCTGAGGTCGGAGGGCATCCCTCGCTTAGCTGGACCACTGCCACCGGTCTGACTCCTCCCCACACCCCCTTCCCCTCCACCATGCTCGGCCCCCCAATCCACGCCAGTAGCAAAGTATGTAACCTCTATCTCCAAATTAAATCCAGATCCCCTGCCGAAACCGGTTCGGCTCAGTGGATAGAGCGTCCGCCTGAGGGCTGAAAGCTTTGTGTACCTTGGTTGCGGGAACATCCCCAGTGGGGGGTGGTGAAGGCAGCTGATCGATGTTTCTAGCTCTCTATCCCTCTCTCTTCCTCTCTGTAAAAAAATCAATAAGATATATATTTTTTAAAAATTAAAAAATTAAAACCAGAACCCCTACTGTTCCCCTCTGGTCTGGGAATCTCCCCCTGGGCCAATTCACCCCCTCCAGCTCCCTCCTTCTGCCCTCTCCCCACAGTTCCCCTCGCCACCACCAGAGGGCGGCGTTCACACGTAAGCACCCCCTGGTCCCCTGGTCCCCTGCTCGGGGCGCTCCAGGAATGCTGGGCTCAGAGTCAGACCCCAAGTCCTCGCCATGACTTCAGGCCCCAGCAGCCTGCCCGCCCGCCCCTCCTGCTCTCAGCTCGGGCCCTGTGGCCTGGCTCAGCCCTCCAGCCCCTCTTCTCTGCTCAGCAAACACACCGGGCCAGCTCCTTACATCCCGGGAGCCTGGCATGCGTCCTTCTCTGCCCGCATCACCCCAGCAACAACGCAAGGAAGGTGGCAGCCAGGGGCAGCACAAACAAGCTCAGGGAGGGGGCGGTTGCCCAGGCCGCGGGGCACTCCCTGAGCCTGGCGCGGGACGGAGAGGAGCGGGCAGGGAAGCCTTCCTGGGGCGTCTGCAGCGGAGGTGAGGGCGGTAAGTCAAACAGCCGCTCCCGCTGGCGGAAGGTGCAGGGCGCTGGGGAAGGAAGTGAGGCAGCCGGCAGGGCGGGGAGGCAGCGGGAGGCGAGGAGGCTGCGGTTTAAATGGCACCGGGACAGGCTCCCGGAGGGTCCCAGCCGAGCAGAGCAGAGCAGAGGAAGGGGGGCTTCGGCCGGCAGAGCTGCCCAGGCAGAGCCACCAGGTAACCACACACACACATGCGGTGAGTGCCAGGCACTTAGGATGATCCCATGTAATCCTCACAACACCCCCTGATCACGGTGCCCAGTGGACACAGAACAGGGGACCGGGGGCCACGTCCGAAAGCAAACCTAAGAGCCCGCCCCCCATCACAGCTAGGAGGTCCAGGGGGCTCACCCAGCCCCCCTGGGCCTGGATCCAGGGCGTGAAGCTGTGCACGTGCTCCACGCTGAGCCCCGCCAGGGTGCCCCCCAGCCAGGCCACGCGCCGGCTCAGCTCCATGGCCAGGGCCAGGCGGGCCAGGGGCTCCGGGGAAGGCGGCGGGGGCCCCGGGCACCCCACGGAGGGGCGCGCACGGCTGGGGCAGGGGCTGCCCTCCCGGCTGGAGAACAGCTCCACGAGGCGGGCGAAGGAGCCAGCGGAGAGGCGGGCCAGCTTGCGGCGCAGGGCGGGGTCCGAGGCCAGCTGCGGGTGGACGGGGAAGAGGCAGGTCCGCCCTGTGGCCAGCCAACAGGAGGCTGGGGGCGGGGGGCGTCTCTCTGGGGTGAGGGTCTTCTCTATCCGAAAGCTCTAAGCCATGCTCCCATCCATCACACCAGCCAATCACGAGCCAGGTTTCTGCCAAACTACTACCGTGTTTCCCCGAAAATAAGACCTAGCGCATGGAAAGATAAGACACCCCCTGAAAATAAGACCTAGCGCAACTTTGGGAGAAAAAGTTAATATAAGACACTGTCTTATTTTCTGGGAAACAGTAGCAGGAAGCAGGCCTAGAACCCCAGAAGCTAAGCCACGCCCCTTCCCAGGCCTCCACAGCTCAGGAGGGCTAATCTTCCAGCCTTCAATTTACAATTAATAAGCTAATCATGTTTCAGGACACAAGCCACACCTCCCCTGGCAGACCATCCCCCCCCCCCCCCACATTCTAAGCCTCACTCCTATAATCAGTCAGGATTTCAGATTTTATGTCTTCTCAAACCACATTCCACTTCCACCACCCTTACTTCCTCAACTGGTTCCAGTTTCTTTCCTAGATCGCGTTTCTGATGTCCACCCCCTTCCTCTAGGCCACGCCCCTTCCTCTAGGCCACACCGCTTCCTCTAGGCCACGCCCCTCTGACAATCCATGCAAGGGAGCCCTGGCCATCCCTCTGTCATTCATGAAAGCCTGGTCCCACCCTCTCCCAACCGGCCACCCAATGAGACTGCGGATCCAGCTTCTGACCCCAGTGGCCAGTCATGAAGCAATCCCTGTCCCAGCTAAGGGCTGGCCCAGGCCCATCACCTTTTGGTTGATGGCTTCCGCCTCCTGCTCCAGCAAGGCCACCAGCCTCCGCAGCAGGGCTTCCTTTTCCGTGGCTGGGGGACCCTGTGCCTCTAGGGGGGGCGGGAGAGAATTCGGTTGGGGGGCTGAAACCTGGCCGCCATCCCACCCCGTCTTTCTGCAGGGCCCCTCTCCCTCACCTGGGCTCGGGGGGGATCTCAGCTGCTCTTGGACCAGCTGTTCCAGCCGCTGGGCCACGAGGGCATAGAAGTCCGGAGTGGCTGGGCCTGGGGTGAAGAGAGATGATGATCTCTCCAGGAGATCAGGAAGTTACGCATCCTCTCCTCCCAACCACCCTGCCTGGACGCAGTGATCTCCATAATGGGGTACATGGTGGCTCAGTGAGCGAACGTGGCAAAAGACCCTGGTACTTCCCACTGTATGGCGTCCCCCCAAATGGACTTAGAGTGTTAGAACTGAACTGGCCCTGAAGGTTATCCCATCCAAGGAAGGCAAACAGGACACTCCAGCGATTACCACTCTGTCCCTTGGCCATTGCAGGCATCATCAGCTGATCACAGAGCGCACGCGCTCTCTCTCTCTATCTCTGTCTCTCTCTCTAGCTTGGAAATTCTTTGCAAGCTAGCATGCCCTGTAGCCATTACTAATCTATCCAGGCTCACGTGACAGGAAAGCTGTTGGTGATTCTAGATCAAGTCCAATGACTCCTCCTCCCCATTCCTACTTTTTTTTTTTAATATATTTTATTGATTTTTTACAGAGAGGAAGGGAGACAGAGAGCTAGAAACGTCGCGATGAGAGAGAAACATCAACCAGCCGCCTCCTGCACAGCCGCCTCCTGCACACCCCCACCGGGGATGTGCCCACAACCAATGTACATGCCCCTGACCAGAGTCGAACCCGAGACCCCTCAGTCCGCAGACCAACGCTTGATCCACTGAGCCAAACATTCCTACTTCGCTATTGGATAAACACAGGAACAGGGAAGAAAAGGATTTTCCAAGTCATGTAATCAAATAGATAAGGAGTTGTGATTGAAAACTGAGGGTAAGTGCAGGAGAGCCCACACTGCTATCTATACAGCCTTAGCTATAGCCCTAGACCTTGAACTAATTCCTTATCCTGTCAATGTTTTTAAGAAGCAAAGCTCCCAGCCCAACCAGCCTGGCTCAGTGGCTGAGCATCTATCTAGGGACCCGGAGGTCACAGTTACAATAGATTCCCAGTCCAGCCGGGACCGGTTTAGCTCAATGGATAGAGCGTCAGCTTGGGGACTGAAGGGACCCAGGTTCGATTCTGGTCAAGGGCATGTACCTTGGTTGTGGGCATATCCCCAGTAGGGGGTGTGCAAGAGGCAACTGATCGATGACTCTCTCTCATCGATGTTTCTAACTCTCTATCTCTCTCCCTTCCTCTCTGTATAAAATCAATAAAATATATTAAAAAAAATAAATAAATAGATTCCCAGTCGGGGCACAGGCCCGGGTTGCAGGCTCAATCCGTGGTGGTTGGCGTGCAGGAGGCAGCCCATCAATGATTCTCTCTCATCATTGATGTTTCTATCTCTCTCTCTCCCTCTCCTTTCCTCTCTGAAATCAACAGTGTGTGTGTGTGTGTGTTGGAATCAAAGCTCCTGGCTTTGCATGAGCAAGTTCATGGGTGATCTGGGGATCCTCTTACCAGGCTGCGAATCATAGCAGGGGCGAAGAGGCAGGGAGCAGGGCCGAGGGGACTCAGGGGGAACTGCTTCTCGACCCAAAGAGCAAGGAAAGCATCTTCGAAGGCGGCTCAGGAAGTCTGTTGGCTCCTCCTGGGCAGGGGTCCTGGGGGAGGGACCTCAGAGAGTGACTCAGAGCCCCCTTGCGAGCAGTCCCTTTTTCCTCCCACTCAGGGCCTCTCCCTGCAACCCCAGGGACAAGGAACAGAGCCAGATATAAAGGACACAGACTGAGACCAGGAGCAAGAGTTAAGGACGGCCCACACCACCTGCAGAGGCCCCTGGGGGAGGAGAGCAACTCCGCTTACCTGGGTGGGGTGGGGAGGGGGGACCCAGCAGCCTCACCCCGCTTAAGGAAGGCAGCTAGGACCTTCAGCGTGTCCTCCCGGAGCCCCAGCTCCTCCGAGCCCGCCATGGGGGCACCTGTGAGAGAGGGGGCTGAGGGATAAACGCCAGGGTTCAGCAGAAGTGAACCTAGTTTGTGAATGAAGAGAGGGGTCAGGACTGGGGAGTCCCCAGGGCAGGAAGGGGCTGAAGGTCTGAACTCCTCGGTCCTTTAGGGGAACTGAGGTCTGGAGGTCCAGGCTCTTGAGTCTCCAGGGGGAGAAGAGGAATGAAGACGAAGATTCCTTGATCCTGGCAGAGGAGGAGGCTGGAGACCCGATTCTGGGATCTAAGCAAAGGGGGGAGCCTGAATTCTTGAGTCTGAGAGAAAAGGGGATTGTGCCTTGGTCCTCTGGGCCCCGAGCAAGACGGGCACTTGAGGCTTCGACTTCTGGACTCCGAGAGAGTTTGCCAAGTTATTTAAACCGTTAGAGGACGAAAACTACCAATCCCAGCAGGCTTCGTGGCAAACATTCCACTCGGTCCGCAGTTGGTCGCCGCGCAGCCTGCTGGGAGGTGTAGTTCCACCGTCTAAGGCTGGATTCGATGTGGGGGGGACCCGTGACTCTAGGATGTCGAAACAGGACTGGGGTTCCATCTCCTGAGTCGCGGCCCTCTTCTCCTCCGACCTCCCCGCAGCCCTCACTAACGCCCCACTTACCTGGCCCCAGGCCCGGGCCCCGGGCCCCGCCGCTTCCTCCACTGAACTCGTCCAACTTCTCTAGTAGTTCAACTTTCCCGCGCCTGCGCACTGGGCCGGGCTGGCGACGGCCCAACGTCGAGGGGGCGGAGCGCCGGTGCACGCCTCATTTGCATGCAACGTTCCCGGCATGCCAGTGCCCGGAAGTGCCAAATAGGGGCTCGGGGAGGAGAAATGTCCGGGCTTCGGGTGCCGCCTCTTCGGGGCCTGTTACCCAAATGATGAGAAAGTCGTTTTTATTTCAAGAAATCTGCAGAAAGCAAAGCTCCACCGCCCTGAAGCTCAGCTGACGGTAAGGAGGGGGCCGGGGGGGTGCAGCTCCGAGTTCGAGCGCTATCGGAGCAAAGCCAGGGTGGCCCGGGCACCCTGCACCCAGCGCGCCCCGCCCCGTCCCTCTAGGCGGGCAACGCGGAAGAGCCGGGGAGTTGGTGGTGGCCAGGAGAGGGGGAAAGGGGACGGGAGAAAGTAGGAGACTGACATGATGTGGACGGGGGCTGTGTACCCTGGAGGAAGGGGAGCAAGGAGGGGGCAAAGTGAAGCGGTGGCAGGTGCAAAACAAAACAAAACAAAACACGGACGTAGTAGCGGGGAGGCGATCACTCAAGTGGGGAGCGTGTCCTGAACGAGGGAGGCTTTCTATGGGGGACTGAGGATGGAGGTCTACGGTGGACATGGGCGAGGGGGTCCTACGTGGGGAACTGTGGGAGGGGGTCCACACTGGGGTAAGTGCGGGAGGTAGAAGCCTACAGAAAAGGAGCGTCTATTAGGCTCCACCTTGGAAGTGGGGGTACCCGCCTTGGGTGATGGGGAGGGGAGGGGAGGGTGGGATTTGCAGTGGAATAGGGAATTGATGGGGTAGTGGGGGTCTGCACAGAAGATGGGGAAACGAGGGGACCCTGACATGCATTTGGGAGGGAGTCCTCGCTACATTGGGGGGTGTCGCCGGAGGGTTTGTGAGGAGGGGAGGTCCGTTTGTTCCCCAAGAAAATACAGAGGAGGGACCTGCGCCGCGGCCCGTGAGGGGATGGTCCGGACAGGCCCATGACCTGCCCGTTGTTCGCAGGCCCGACATGGGATCCCAAAAGCCGCGGATCCTGCCTTGGCTGGTGTCTCAGCTGGACGAGGGGCGGCTGGAGGGCGTGGCTTGGCTGGGCCAGAGCCGCAGGCGCTTCCGCATCCCCTGGAAGCATGGTTTGCGCCAGGATGCCCAGCAGGAGGACTTTGGCATCTTCCAGGTGTGTGGGCGCTGAGCCTCAGGAGGGTGGGTCCGAGGGGTGGGGTTAGAATGGGCCGTGGAGAGCTTAGGATAGTTGATAGGTGTGGGATCGCTGGAGGGCCCAGGTTCCAGGAAGAGAACTAGGAAAGCCGGTTAGACCGTGAAGGAAATGCATCCTGGGAGCCCGGGGCTGTCTGGGAATGGGGTCTGGGCTGTAGAATTCTGGGGGCGGGCCTTGGGACAGGAGACCAGACCTGGCTGAAGCTGAGGTACTAACCACCAAATGAGAATGAATACACCAGTTACAGTGGGAGGGGGCCCTGGGGCAGGTGAATTGCAGAGTTAGATACCTAGTAAGACTTGGAAGGTTGGCTTAGAAAGCAAAGGTTAAAAAATAAATAAATAAATAAATAAATAAATAAATAAATAAATAAATAAAAAAGCAAAGGTTTTTGAAAGGTGGAGGAGGCAGGCGACTTGGGGCACAGAGAATCTGAGGATTTGGGAATAAGACCTTGCCAAGTTAGAAATGTGCCCGGGAGCCGAAGCCGGTTTGGCTCAGTGGTAGAGTGTCGATCTGCGGACTGAAAGGTCCCAGGTTCGATTCCGGCCAGGGGCATGCACGTTGGTTGCGGGCACATCCCCGGTAGGGGGTGTGCAAGAGGCAGCTGGTCGATGTTTCTCTCTCATCGACGTTTCTAGCTCTCTGTCTCTCTCCCTTCCTCTCTGTAAAAAATCAATAAAATATATTAAAAAAAAAAAAAAAGAAAAGAAAAAAGAAAGAAATGTGCCCGGGAGAGGTGGGTGCTAGGATGGGAGGCGGCAGGGTGATGGCCCCTGGGGCGGGGTCTGAATCACCTTCTCCTCCATCCTGGTGCCATGGTTCCCAGGCCTGGGCAGAGGCCAGCGGTGCCTACACTCCTGGGAGAGATAAGCCCGACCTGCCGACCTGGAAGAGGAATTTCAGATCCGCCCTGAACAGGAAGGAAGGGTTGCGTTTAGCCGAGGATCATAGCAAGGACCCCCAGGACCCGCACAAGGTGTACGAGTTTGTGAACTCAGGTGTGCTGGGAGCGGGGTTCTCACGGAGCAATGGGGTTTTCGGGGTCCCCAGCACCCCCTTTCCACTCACCACCTCTCTCGCCAGCAGCTGGCGACTTCCCTGAGCCGGAGGCTTCTCCAGACACCGATGGCAGGTTCAGTACCTCTGACACCCAGGTGAGAACCCGCCCGCCCCTCTGCCCCCTCAGTCTCCGGCCCATCCCCTCTGCGTCCTGCCGAGTTGTCCAGGCCTCCTCCTCCCCATGGACCATTGTCCGCCTCCCCCCTGCCTCCCTCCCCTCCCTCCCCCGGCGCAGAGCTGACCTCTGCCTCTCCTGCTATCAGCCCTCCGTGGCGTCCCGGCCCTCAGGACAAAGCTCGGCTCTCACCAGGCACGCAAGGCCCTCGCACACCTTCGCTGCCTTCCTCGCTGTCCAGCCTCCTGGGGACTAAAAACTCCCTGCCCTTGACCTTGCTGGTGTCGGTGCCGGGAAGTCCCCTGCGACCTGCTCCCCAGACTTCTCTGCCCAGGTCCTTGGGCTGAATTAGCTGCTCTCCCGGACCTCACAGCCCTCAGCACTCAGAGCACCGTGCTCTCTGCGCCCACGGCGGCCTCTCCCCAGCTCAGGGCCGGGTCCTCTCTGGTCCCCAGATCGCTGAGCACAGGCCTGACCCAGGGCCAGTCTTCAGAAAACGCTGTGGGGATGCCTGGACCCCCTCTCTCTCTCTCTCTCTAGGAAAGCGTTCTGGAGGGGTTAGTGAATGGCATGAACTTGGGCCCGATTCCAGATGAGGGGGCCTCGGGCCTGGCTGTAAGCCCTGAATACCACCCTCAGCTCTTGCTGAGCCCCAACTCGGACATTCCTGCTCCCTACCCAACCGCAGGACCCCCTGAGAACCCTCTGAAGCAGCTGCTGGTGCTGGAGGAAGGTGAGGGCCAGCCGTGGGCTGGGCGGGCCTGGCTGTGAGGTGACAGGCCCTCACGCGCTCTCCCTCTCTCCCTTCACATCGCCGCCGCTCAGACTGGGAGTTCGAGGTGACCGCCTTCTACCGGGGCCGCCAGGTCTTCCAGCAGACTGTCTTCTGCCCCGGGGGCCTGCGGCTGGCGGGGCCCGAAGGCGGGGACCGGACACTCCCCGGGCAGCCGATCACGCTGCCGGCCCCCGAGGCGCTCCTGGCGGACAGGGTGGCGAAGGGCTACGTGAGTCGAGTGCTGAGCGGCCTGGCTGGGGGGCTCGCCCTGTGGAGGGCCGGGCAGGGTCTGTGCGCCCAGAGGCTGGGCCCCTGCCACGCGTACTGGGCCGTGGGCGAGGAGCTGCTCCCCGACAGCAGCCGCGGCCCCGACGGCGAGGTCCCCAAGGAGACGGCAGGGAGCGTGTTCAACCTGGGGCCGTTTGTGACCGGTGAGTGGGGCGGCCTCATTCTGCTGTGGAGAGTGGGCCCAGCGGTTAAGGCCCTGGGCTCAGACCTGGCGGGATCCTGCTGCTCTGTGTGCCGTTTAGCCTGGGCTGCTCTGAGCCTGGCAGGTCCGAGGGCCCTCTCCCCCCCTCTGCCTGCCCGGAGCTGGGGGGAGGCAGGGGGCCTCCTGCACAGAAGGTGGTCAGGAGCTAGCTGCCCTAGTGGTCATCATTATTACCAACTAGAGGCCCAGTGCATGGAATTCATGCAAGGGGGTGGGAGGTGGGGTTTCCTTCTCCAAACCAGGACCCCTGGAGGGCTGTCTGACTGCCTCTTGCAGTCCAGGACTGCTGGCTCCTAACTGCTCGCTGGCCTGCCTGCCTGATCGCCCCTAACTGGTCCCCTGCTGGTCTGATCTCCCCTAACCACCTCTGCCTTGCCCCACGCCTGGGGCCCAGAAGTCCCTCCTCCAGCTGGTTGCAGGACGGGCTTCCCTCCCGCTGGCTGGCCGTAGGCACCAGGACCCGGGCTGGCCTCACCCGGGCTGCCCACAGCCACAGGGGACCGTGGGCAGGCCCCACTGCCTGGGCCGCAGGCGCCCTGGACCATGGGGTGGGCGGCTTGTCCCTCTCCAGAGCTCAGCCTGGCTGGTCCCCATGCCTCTCCCTCAAGCTCATTGTGCCTGGCTGGTCCCCATGCCTCTCCCTCAAGCCCATTGTGCCTGGCTGGTCGCCATTCCTCTCCCTCAAGCTCATTGTGCCTGGCTGGTCCCCATTCCTCTCTCTCAAGCTCATTGTGCCTGGCTGGTCCCCATTCCTCTCTCTCAAGCTCATTGTGCCTGGCTGGTCGCCATTCCTCTCCCTCAAGCTCATTGTGCCTGGCTGGTCCCCATTCCTCTCCCTCAAGCTCATTGTGCCTGGCTGGTCCCCATTCCTCTCCCTCAAGCCCATTGTGCCTGGCTGGTCCCCATGCCTCTCCCTCAAGCCCATTGTGCCTGGCTGGTCGCCATTCCTCTCCCTCAAGCTCATTGTGCCTGGCTGGTCCCCATTCCTCTCCCTCAAGCTCATTGTGCCTGGCTGGTCCCCATTCCTCTCCCTCAAGCTCATTGTGCCTGGCTGGTCCCCATTCCTCCCTTCCCAGTGTTGAGTGTCTGAACAGCGAGGGTGGGAGGGTGTGATGACCATTTGCATTAGCTCTTTATCATATAGGAGGATTATGGTGGACAGACAGCCACAGGGAAGATCCTGTAGGGCACTGCTAGCCAATAGCAATTTGTTTGCACTGTCCAGTACCCAACAGTGTCCAGCCATGTTGCTATTGAGTACTTAGATGCGCTGAGAGCCTCTGAGGAAGTGAGGTGTGAACTGTATTTGCATTTTAATTAGTGACCATTTAAATAGCCCTGGTGGCTAATGGCTACCTAGGGACAGAGTGGCCTCAGGGGTTAAAGAGCAGTAACTGTTAACGTCTTTGGATTCCCTCCTGGCCGGTCCCCATCCTGAATGCTCAGCCTCTGGGGGCGGTGGGAGCGGGTTGTCCAGCCCCACCCTGATGGGGAGGGAAAAGGTACTTTTGTTTGTGCCAGAATCTGGGGACCTGACGCACATCCGGCAGAGTTACGCCAGGCTTTGGGTTGGTGAGGACGGTGGGACGTACCAGGTTTCAGGGGGAGGGGCAGGGGGAGGTCTTCCCGTCGCTGACTGGGGTCTTGGCCCCCAGATCTGATCGCCTTCATCGAAGGAAGCAAACGCTCCCCGCGCTACACCTTCTGGTTCTGCATGGGGGAGTCATGGCCCCAGGACCAGCCGTGGACCAAGAAGCTAGTGATGGTCAAGGTGCCTGCGCCCTAGGATCCCGGAGCTGAGGGGGTGGATCTCCCAAAAGAATAGGTTGCTCCCAGGAACTACAATTCCCAGAAACCCCCGGAGAAACGAAAATCTCCAACTCTCTGCACCACCATTTCCCCCCTCACCAGAGGGCATTTTCATTGATTTTTTTTTTTGGGGGGGGGGAGGGCGGGGAGAGAGAGAAACATTCATTGGTTGCCTCCACACGTGCCCTGATGTGTGGGGGTTGAACCTGCAGCCTTTCAGTGTATGAGATGATGCTCCTACCAACTGAGCCACGCCAGCCAGCCAGCCAGCCAGGGCCTCTCCGTTCCCTGAGACTTCCGGGTGTCCCGCCCCCGGAGCATGGGGCAGCCAGTGAGGAACTCAGTTCCCAGGATCCCTTCTGACACAAGCTGCTGAGCCCTAGCCTCTGGGAGCCCCTCTGGCCTCCATGATTGTGAACTTGAGAAAACTACAGCCTGAGCCTAAGGATGCATCCTGGGTTGTGGTGGGACTGCTGGGAGTTGTAGTCCACTCGGCCCCACCCTCTACAGCAGACATTGCTGGGTGCTTTCCTGACCGCTTCTCCCCCACCTCCTCTAGGTGGTTCCCACGTGCCTCCGGGCCCTGGTAGAAATGGCGCGGGTAGGGGGAGCCTCCTCGCTGGAGAACACCTCGCTGGACCTGCACATTTCCAACAGCCAGCCCCTCTCTCTCACGTCGGAGCAGTACAAGGCCTACCTGCAGGACCTGGTGGAGGACATGGATTTCTAGGTCACTGGCCGGGCCTGAACCCGCCACTCCCGGGGGCAGGGCCCTCCCCTCCACCAATAAACACCTTCTCGCCGCTGTCACCACGTGTGTGTGGTGTTCGGTGTCCCCAGGCAGCCCTGACCCGCGCTGGGCGTTGCTCCTTCAGACCTGTGCGTGCATCGCCAGCCCCCCACCTCAGGTGCTCCCTGGATGAGGGCGAGGCCGGGGGCAGCAGACCCTCATCAGCTCCACGCCCTTCACAGACCGAGACAGGGAGACGCAGAGAAAAGGTCACAAAGTAAGAAACGAGCTGGTCGGAGGCCAGTCCGCTGCTCCCCTCCGAGGGAGGCCGGGCGCCTCCGATCCCCCTCGCCTGGGAACAGCCGGGGCCTTGGTCCCTGCAGCTCCCGCCGGCCCGTCCTCCGCACGGGGCTGGGACGGGCAGCGGCAAAGGAGCTCCGGTGCCCAGGCACCGCCTTTCCTCACCGTGGCTGCGTTCCGGGCCACCGTGCGGAGCGAGGCCAGCACTGCCCCCCACGTGGCACTTCCTGTGCCTCAGTTTCCCTCTGATCTCAGGAGGTGGATTCCATCGCCCCTCCTCATAGGACGGGTGAAACACAACCCCCCCAATGGGGGACGGCACCTCCACGCCGACGGGCAGTGCCCAGGAGCCCCGAGCTGGGGGCCTGGCCGGGGCCTGGGCCCAGCGTGCCGTCACCCCACCCTCAGCAGCAGCTTCTGGGGCACCGGAGGGGTCCGTGCTCACTGCCTGCATCTCCCTTATCCTCACAGCACCCATTTCACAGACAAGGAAACTGAGGCCAGAGAGGGGATGGTACTAGCCAAGCCACACAGCCTGGCCTCCCTGAGCCGCCCTCAGACTTGGGCCCCGCTCCCCGACCCTTTCCCAAATTAGACTCTGGGGGGAAAAAAAAAAAAAGGGCTAAAATCGCGGGGCTCGAAGGTAACATCTCATGAAATCTTTAATGAAACTGGGGGAGGGGCATGAAGAGGGGAGAGGCGATGGGCCAGGCTGGGGACCAGGAAGGTGGGCACAGGGCCGGGCAGGGGGCTCTCCTCGTCCCCACGGCAACCCTCTCCCAATCGTCCCACTGACGGGGGAGGGGGCGGAGAGGCGGAGCCATAAATACGTCCAGAATTCCGAAGAGGCAGAGGAAGGCGCGGGGCTGGGGTCTCAGAGCGGGGGCAGGGGCAGGCCCAGGCCGGGGCCGCCCTTGTCCGGGGGCCCCGGCTCCTTGGGCGGCCGCGGGGGGCCGGGGGGGTCCCCGGGCTTGCGGCCGTGCTTGCGGAAGTAGCGGTAGCGCTGGACGTAGGCTCGCACCAAGTTGCTCACCTTCACCGGGTTGATCTCCCCACTTTTGCTGTGGCAGATCTGGGGAGCGAGGGGCAGCCGCCATCACTGCCAGCGCCAGGCCCCGCCCACCGGGACTGTGGGGGACAGGATGGCAGTGGCCCCCCAGGGCCAGGCCCACGTCCCTCCTCGTCCCGCTGCCGGGGGCGCGGGCCCAGAGGCGCGAGATCGTGCGCCCTCCTCACCTTCCGGACGAGCCGCCGCCCCAGCCCCCACCCGCGTGCACCTGCCTGCGCACCCCCGCGGGCCGCCCCTCCGGCCACCTTGTGCACGGCCTTCCTCAGGATGTCCTTGTACTCCTCCTTGGTGATGTCCTTCTTCTGGTAGTACGGCTTGATGGCCAGCTTCACCTCCTCCACCGCCCGCTCCTGCGTGTGCAGCTTCTTCAGGTACTGGCCGGGCAGCGGAGGGAACAGAGGCAGGTGAGCTCGGGGGGCCCGCCTGCACCCCGCCGGCCCCTCAGCCTCCCGGGCTGCGGTGCACCCCGTGCTGAGGTCGCCAGGACCACAGGCTGGGCCTCGGAGTCACTGAGCACGTCCTCCAGGCTGCTCGCTGGCCGGCCCAGGTGGCCACGCCAGGACGCGCGCCCCTGCCCTTACAGAGTTCAGAGTCCAGTGGGGGGACAGGACGAGAGCCAAGCAGGACTGTGTTCACAGACTCAGACCCTCTGAGCGCAGAGCCAAAGCATGGCCGGGGTTCGGCGTGCTGCCCTGGCCGCTGAGGGGACAGCGGGCGAAGGGGTGCTGGGGGCCCAGGACCGGTTAGGAGGGGAGGGAGGGGAGGGGAGGGGAGGGGAGAGGGGGGGGGCATGGGGGAGGTGCTAAAATCCTGCTCTACAGCCCGAGGCCTGGACAAGGGACCAAACCCCTTTATAGCTGCCTTGTAAAAAGTGGACAGGACTCATGCGGGGGCGGGAGGGGGTGGGGACACACGGAGGCCACTCAAGGAACCAGTCGGGGAGCTGTGACTGCTCTGAGGTGGGGACAGGACAGGAGCAGCTGAGAGACCCAACCCCTGCTGCAACCTCAAGTGGGATCTTTGCAAAAAACCGACGGATAGGACACCTCCAGCCGAGCGCACATTCGGGCCAGAGGCAGTCTGCACAAGGGACAGTCCCCGAAACACCAACCCTGGGAGGCCGCCCTCCGGGGCCAGGGCTGAGGGAAGACAGGAAGGGTAAACTGAGTCTGCCAAGGGCAGGACACCCAGACGTCAGGGCCAGCACCTCGGGAGAGAAGATGGAAACTGTCTGCGGAACCCCTGGCCGCGCGGGCAGCGCCACTGCTGGGAGAGCCCCCGCCCCCGTGGCCCCCCGGCCCCCCGGCCCCCCAGCCCACAGGAAGTGGGTTTCTAAAGGGGGGGAGGGGGGCTGTTCCCACAGCCATCTCAGAGGCGGCAAGTGGAGACCACAGGCAGCGAGCAGACCAGAGCAGCCTCCGGGCTCAGAGGGAGCCGGGCCAGTCCTCCGGCCACGCTGTCCGGTCCCGCAGGCCCGGCGCTGGGTGCACAGCGGCCGCGGAGCCGGGCCGCCCCGGCCTCACACGGCGCTGCCCACGGGGTCATGCTCCCCGGCTCTGTGCACGGAGCTGCTGAGGACGGGCACCGCCATGGCCAGCGACAGGCTGCTGGACCTTCACAAGGCCTCGGGGGTCGGACTGGTCCGCCGGCCCATGGTGATGGTATGAGTGTATGTTTACATCCTCATCTGTCTGTCTGACTGTCCCTCTCTCCCTATACATATGCACAAATAACTTTTTTAAAACCTGCCCAGTACCCATTCATCCATTAGACTGACAGTTCAGATCCTTACAATTTAACAACTTGTTTTTTTTTTAAACCTACGGCCCCATCTGCTGGCACCACCTCTGCCATTCTCTCCGGGCCCTGCATCTCAGTGTCTGCTCCTGCTCCCTGCAAAACCGTCCCGTCACCCCGCCTCGCCGGTCCCAGCTCACCTTGTCGGTGTCCCCTCGCCCCTCGGAGCTGCTGCTGCCCTCCCGCTTGTCAGACGCGGCAGCCAGCCCCGTGGGGGTGGGCGGGGTGGAGCCGCAGCCCCCGAGGGGCAGGCCCCCAGGGAGCAGGTAGCTGGAGGGGCCAGGGGGCAGGCCCAGAGACGGGGGCACCGGAGCTGGTGTCACCCCCAGGCTGGAGGGTGGCTTTCGGTGGCTGAGGATCTGCGGAAGAGTTGGAGGGTGAACAAAGGGCAGTGGCGGGAAAGAGGAAGCATGTACCCCTATGATTTCCACCCTGATTCCCCAACAGCCCCAAGGGTAACAAGCTCCACTTCTGGCCAATATCTTGCCCCAAGGCCTGCTGGGAGTTGTAGTTCCTCTCCTAACCCAAGGCAGGGGACAAGAGAAGGGGCTGGGGGCTTTGCCTGGGGAGCCCACCTGGTTGGTGGCCTGGATCAGCTCCTGGGCCTTTGCTCGGCTCGCCAGGTTGGCTTCTTCCATCTTGAAGAGAAGTGCAGTCACTGCAGGAGGCGGAGAGGCGAGGACAGGGAGGTCCGGGGTTGACAGATGAGACAGTGAATCTCACCTCTCTGCCCACGGCCACCCCCTGGGCCCCCTGGACAGGCCTTAAGGCCGCAGGCTCAGAACTAAGGGGGCCTCGGCCACTGAAAACCCCCTCCACACTCCCCATGTTCTTGCCACTCACGGAGCTGGTCACCTTGCCCATCACACCCAAGCACCAAGAAGCCCCCTGGACGGGCCCCGTCCAGGTCCCTGCATACCCACCCTTTCCAGGGCCTCCTCTGCCTCCGAGGCTGTCCCCAGATGGCGTCCTCTCTCCTGATCCTTCCTGCCCACCCCACAGCCCCGGCCCCAGCCCGGGGCACACTCACAGGCCAGCACGCCGCTGGTGGTGCAGTCCACCCCAGCGGGCAGGTTCCAGGGCAGGGGCGGGGGCAGCGTGGGCAGCTGAGAGGCTCGGGGAGCCGGCCCGTCCTCGGCCCCCGAGTCGCCGGCTGTGGATCCCGCGCTGGGGGCCGTGCTCGGGGCGGGGGCGGCCGTGCTGGTGGCCGTGGTGGTGGCAGGCTGTTGCTCCTCCTCCTCTTCTTCCTCCTCCTCCTCCTCTTCCTCCTCCTCCTCCTCCTCCGCCCCACCTCGGACCCCAGGCTCCTCAGTGGCCTCTTCGGGCAAGAAGGAGACCTCAGGAGTCTTGCAGCTGCTGTCCACAGTCTGGGAGTCCGGAGTGAGGGCGGGGGGCGGAGGGGCGGCCTTGGGGGGCGGGGTGCTGGGGGCCTTGGCCGCTCGCTCCTCCCCAGACCAGGAAGGCTCCTCGGCCCCCTTGGCTCCGGCGGCCTGGCTGCAGCTGTCGGCCTTGGACTTCTTCAGGGTCCCGGGCCCCCCGGGGCCGCCGCTGCCCGCGCCGCGCACCTTCTTCCTGGTCTTGGATGGCTTGGTCTTCCCCTTGGTCCCCTTGGCCTTCTTGGCCCCGGCCTTGGCCTTGACCTTGGTCTTTTTGGGCTTGGCGCTGCCGGGAGCCGCCTTGGCCACCTCGGCGGGAGCCCGCTCCTCGGGCTTGAGGAAGGGGGAGCGGCTCTCGCGGTCGCGGCTGAACTTGACCCCGATGGAGCCCGGGCCGGCGGGCGCGGCCTCCTTGGCGGGCGTGGTGCTGCTGACGCCCTCCCGGATCAGCACCGCCACCTTGGACTGCAGCTTCACCTTCCGGGAGGAGGAGCACGAGGAGGACGACGAGGACCCCGAGCCGCTGCTGACCGGCGGCTTGGGCGGGGGCCCGGCGGAGGGCGCGGCCTCCTTGGGGAGCCGGGCCTTCTTGGACGACCTGTCCCGGTCCCGGTCCCGGTCCCCCGCGTCCGGCGCCTTCCGCCGCGACGCCTTCTCCCGGGAGGAGGCCCCGGAGCGGCGCCGGTCCTTGTCGCCGCGGCCCCGCTCCTCGGCGCTCAGCCCCTCCGAGTCGTACAGCACCTCGCGCTTGGGCGACGCGGCGGGGGCGGGCGACGGGCCGCGGGGGTCGGGCTTGTCGGGCCGGCCCACCGTGATGGTCCGCTTGATGGCGAAGAGGTCGTGGTCCGTGAGGTCCTGGATGGAGGGCGGCACGGCGCCGCGGCGGCGGTCGCGCTCCGCGCCCAGCGAGGCGGCGGCGGGCGGCGGCGGGGCGGGCGCCGGGCCCTTGTCGCCGTCCCCGGAGCGCTTCTCGCCGCGGGACCGGGACCGCTTCTTCTTCTTCTTGCCGCCGCCCTCGCGGTGCTTGCCCCGGTGCCGCTCGCGCCGGGAGGACGAGGAGGACGAGGCGGCCGGGGGCGGGGAGGCCGAGCGCCGCCGGCGCCGCCGCTTGTCCCGGGAGCGGGAGCGGCGGCCGCCCCCGCGGCGGCGGTCGGGGCTGCGGGAGCGGCGGCGGGCGGAGCGGGAGCGGGAGCGGGAGCGGCGGCGGGCGGCGGCGTGGGAGCCGGAGCCGGGCTTGCGGTCGCGGGAGCGGTGCTTCTTGGAGTCCCAGGGGGAGGCGGGCGCGGCGGGCGCGGCGGCGGCGGGCTCCTTGGCCTCGGGGCTGCGCTTGCGCTCCCGCCGGGACTTCTTGCGGGCGGGCGGGCCGGCGGCGGCGGGGCCCGGGGAGGGCGAGCGCTGGCGGTAGCGCTCCCGCCGCTGCGTGAGGATCTTGCGGCGGAGGTCCAGGCCGCCCCAGCGGGCGTCCGCGGGGGGCTGCGCGGGCGCCGGCTCCCCCAGGTCCACCTGCAGGGCGCCCTCGCCGTCCGACTCGGCGTGCAGCGACAGGAAGTCGTCCCCCTCCGGGGCGCGGGCGGCGGGCGGCGGGGCCGGGGGCTGGGCGGCGGGCGCCGGGGCGGCAGGCGGCGGGCGGGCGGCCCGGCCGGCCCGGAAGAGGGGCAGCGCCATCCTGGCCTCCTCCTCCGGCTGCACGATCTCGCCCTCCTCGATCTCCGGGTCGGCCGGCGGCAGCAGGGGCGGCGGGGCGGCCCCGCCGGCCGTCACCACCTCCACGGAGACCTTGCCTTCCCGACAGGCCTCCGCCTCGGCGCCCACGACGAAGACTCGGCGGCGGGTGGCCCCGTCCGCCCGGGTGGAGTCCGCCTGGGGCGGCGTGCCCGGGGCCGCGGTGGACTGCGGGGGCTGCGGGTCCTGCCGGGGGCTCTCGTCACCTGGGAAGTCCTGGCTCAGGCTGTTGTCATCGTAGATGCCCGCCAGCGTCTCGGAGATGCGGCTGATGCTCTGGGACAGGCCTTCCTCCTCCTCTTCCTCCTCCTCCTCCTCTTCCTCTTCCTCAGGCGAGGGGGTCCCAGCGGAGGAGCTGGGGTTGGAGCCAGTGGGCTCAAAGGGATCGTACTTCTGCTCCGGTGCAGGCGGCGGGGAGTAGGCCTCATCGGTGGGGTGGAAGGGGTCGTAGATGTCGAACCGAGGGGCAGGCTGGGCTGGGGGGGCTGGGGGCGGCGGTGGGGGAGGGGGGGAAGGGGAAGAGGAGGAGGGGGAAGGAGAAGGCGAGGAGGACGCAGAGGAGGGGGCAGGGGGTGGGGCAGGGCCCCCGTCCCCAGTGCCCAGGGTGAGGAGGTGGCGGGCACGGGTGGGTTGAGAATGAGACTGAGGAGAAACTGCAAAGGAACGGGGAGACAGAGCTGTGGTCAGGGGCGGGTCCTGCCTGCAGGACCCCCACCCCCGGGATGGCCAGCAGCCATCCACACCCTCGCCCGCACTCAGCCCTCCTGGCGCCTACAGGTCCTGCCCCAGTGCTTCGCATGTGTCAGCTCCTAACAACTCTACACCAGATACCGTGCCCCAGGAGGAAACTGAGGCAGAGAGCTGCGGGAGCTTCCCCAGGTCCACACAGCGGGGAGGAGTCAGGGTGCAAACGTGGTCAGTGTGGTCCCCCAGCCTGCACTCCCTCCTGAGCCGGACACTGGCCCCCCCAAGACCACCCTGACCGCTGAGGGCAGGCATGTTACTCAGAGGGCGCCGGCTTGGGGGAGAGCTGGATTCGAACCTCAGACCGCCTGCTTGGCCAGGCTCAGGCCCGCTGCGGAGCCAGGGAGGGGCGGGGCCAGGGAGCCCGGCCCCTGAGTCTCCGCTCCAGACCCTCCCTGTGCAATGCCCCCACTCCAGGCGCTACATCTGCTCAGGACGTACAGACACACCCAGCGGGTCCAGGACGACCGTCATCCTGTCCTAAGTCACCCGCCCACACTCTGAGCACATCTCAGGGCCACAGGCCCTGCCCCAGGACTCAGACACAGATCGGCGTCCGCGGGACCCTGCCAGCCACATGGAGCTGCAAGGACCCGGGACCTGTGTGGCAAGGACGCCAGCACGTCACGCGGATGGTGCCGGGGAGGCACAGGGTCGAGGGCAGCTCCGGAGCCACCTCCCGATCTGGATCCCAGGCTCCAGCCCTCCCTGCCTGCCTCAGTTTCCTCATCAGCAAGGTTTGTGCATTCATTCAGTACTTTTACCCGCCACCTATTTGTGCCAGCCGCTGATCCGGGCACCAGGAATAGAATGAAGAACAAAATAGACAAAAACCCCTGCCTTCGAGGAGCTCACATGCAAGTGGGGAGAGAAATACCAACATGCCAAGCGCACAGTCTGCCAGCTGCGGAGGGCGCTGGAGTAAAACAAAGCCGGGTCCCAGGTTCAATACCCCCCAAGAGCACAAGTCCAGGTGGCAGGCTCCATCGCCAGCAGGAGGCAGCCAATCAATGATTCTCTCAACATCGAGGTTTCTCTCTCTCTTCCTCTCCCTTCCTCTCTGAAATCAACAGAAATATATTTTAAAAATAAAGAAAGAGAAAAAAAGAAGAAAGCAGGAGAGGAGGATGATGATGGGAGCATCCAGACCCCCAGGTCTGAGAGGACACGTGAGCAGCTGCACGGAACCAAACTGCCTGGCATTGGGAGGACTCAGTGAGCGTGAGCGCCCATGACCCTGGTTATTATCACAACATGAAGTGCGAAACAGTCTATGGACCAGCCGGCCGGTGTGGCTCAGTGGTTAAGCATCCATCTATGAACCAGGAGGTCACAGTTCCATTCCCGGCCAAGGGTACATGCAATCCCCAGTGTGGAGCGCAGGAGGCAGCTAATCAATGATTCTCTCTCATCATTGATGTTTCTCTCTCTCCCTCTCCCTTCTTCTCTGAAATAAAAATAAAATAAAACCCTGCAATAAGCCAAGTGACAACATCTAAATATATCCAAAATGATAAAAATATATAAGTCTAGACGGAGTGGTCTGGGGGCACAGGCATCTATTTCTTATTTTTTTTAATATATATTTTATTGATTTTTTTACAGAGAGGAAGGGGTAAGGTCAGGGAGTTAGAAACATCAATGAGAATCATCGATCAGCTGCCTCTTGCACACCCCCAACTGGGGATGTGCCCGCACCCAGGCACATGGCCTTGACTGGAATAGAACCCAGGACCCTCCAGTCCGCAGGCCGACGCTCTATCCACTGAGCCACACCGGTTTCGGCCTCCCTACGTTCTTAGCATTTTCCAAATGAAGACCAAAAGAACACTTGGAATAAGGAAATAAAACATAACCCCTGAAGACAACTTCTAGGTCCTCCACACATCTATTTTACTTAAGGCCCAGGAGCCACGGCCGGCCCACCATCTGTTTTTGTAAATAAAGTTTTATTGGAACACGGTCCCGCTCATTTGTTTACTTATCCTCTATGGCTTCTAATTTTAAAAGAAATGACATTTCTTTTGTGGGCCCCTAAGGGTGCGGTGGGTCCTAGGCACCATGACCCAGAATCTAACAGACAAGCCAAACTGCAGCTTAAAAAAAGGACAAGGAAACCGTGAACCGGCTCAGAGAGTCCCTGAGCCGCAGCGGCTCGCAGCTCACCTTCCGCTTCACCGTCCTCTTCCTGTCCTCTCCACCCTCCCCAAATATGCAGGTCCACGCCAAAGTGAGGCCTAACCTAGGCCTCTACGGCATCCGGGGTCCGGCAGCAGCATCACCAGGGTTAGAAACGGAAATTCCCAAGCCCCACCCCAGCCCTGCCAACGGGAAACCTGAGGACAGGCCCGGCGACCTGCGCATCAGGAAGCCCTCCTGGTGCCCAGCCGGTGTGGCTCAGTGGTTAGGCACTGACCTATGAGCCTGTCAGGGCACGTGTGGGGCGTGCAGGAGGCAGCCGGTCCATGATTTCCTCTTATCATTGATGTTTCTCTCTCTCTCTCCTCCCTTCCTCTTTGAAATCAATAACAATACATTTTTTTTAAAAAAAGGAATTCCCCTGGGGATCCTGCTGCCTGCTCCGGTTTGAGAACCTGCGCTCCTCCATGGTGCTGGGCAGACTGTCACGTGGGTGAGCGTGCGGCACAGACGCCAACAACGTGGGCCTTCCGCCCGGACACACCTGGGCTGGGGCTCAGGCCCACACCAGACAACCGGCTGTGCCACCTGAACAAGTGATTGCCCTCAGCCTCTTCTCTGGAGGACGGAGATGCTGAGAGTGCCCCCTGCTGGGGAGACACACCCCATGCAGCTCGCCGAGAGGTGGGACCGGGTGGCGCCCTGCAGCCTTCATTCGGGTGCCGCAGGGGAACCGAACACTAAGGATTCTGTCTAACCGGCACCATCATCATGACTGTCCCTGACGCACACCGCGGCGGCCGGCGCCTGCCCAGTCTGCCCCGGCCACACATACCCGTTTTGCCCGTCCTCCAGGCCCTGAGACGAGGCAGCAGGCTGGGCACCGGCAGCGGGATGGGGCCCCTGTCCCCGATGCGGACCTCGGCCACCAGCTCCAGCATGTCCTCGCTTCTGCAAGATGGAGGAGCGAGTGAGCGACGGGTGCTCCCGGCTGCCCCGCCGAGGCCTCTGCCACTCCGGCTGCCCGCTACTCACTCGCCAGGCTGCAGGTCCAGCTGGCTGGGCACCCAGGTGTCGGGGGGGTCCAGGACGCTCACCAAGCCCGCCAGGAAGCTGTCTGCGGCCATGTCCAACACCTGGGGGGGGGGAGAGCTCCGCCCTCACCCTGATCCTGGGAGGACCGCAGATCCCTTCCCCCAGCCCCCGACCTCTCAGAACCCAGACAACGGAGACCCCGCCCCTTCAAGAAAACATTTGGGCTCAACCGATTCCCTCATCCTGTCTGCCCCCAAGGCCTGACCCCATACACTCCAACATGGCCCCTGACCAGCACCACACCCAGGAGGCTGGATCCCGATCCCACCTCCCCGTCTTAGGGACCCAGGCCCCGCCCGTCTCCCCGCCCCTCCTTACTCACAGCAGCCGTGTCCGGTCCCCCGGACTCCTGGGAGCGGGACTCCGAGCGAGGGCTCCGGCAGCGCCTCCAGCGGGGGCCGTGGCACCTGGAGCCGTCTGCGGGAGACACCGTGGGCACTGGGGCAGGGCCTTGGGGGGCAGAGGACAGAGGAGCCCACCCGCCTTCTGGCTCCTGCCTGCTCTCCCAACCTCCACCGCCACTTCCCCAACACCCTTCTGAGCCTCCAACTCTCACCCACGCGTCCTCCCAGCTGCCCTCGGGACAAAACCCAGCCAGGGCAGCTCGGCACTGGAGCCAGCTCTGTCCTGGTCCCCGCAAACTTCTATGGCCGCCCCTCCCACCCCCTGCCCGCCAGCCCCTAGGAAACACAGATCAGGCCTGCTGCCGCCTCTCAGGCTTTCTCCCTCACCAGACAGCTCTAACATGCCACCTCCTCCAGGAAGCCCTCCTGGATAGGTTCCTCCATTAGCTTAGCTGGGCCTCCTGCCCACTCGGGTACCACAGGCCACCTCCTGACCACGCCTGTGGACCCCTCCAAGGCAGACGCATCTTCAGCTCCTTTGCCAGCCCAAGGGCGGCACCAGGAGATCTCAGGAAAGCCCGTGGATGAGATGGGGATCAGGGATGCAGAGGTGGGGCAGGGAGCTGAAGAGGAGCCAGAACCCAGCCTACCTTTGTCATTCGCCAGGTCCCCCTGCAGGGAGGTGCCCACGGCCTGCTGGATGGCCCGCTGCGGGAGATGGGAGAGGAGAGGTGGAGAGAGAGGTTGGCGGTCAGGGGGCTCATGCCAATGCTCCCGAGGCTGCTCCCGGGAGACGGGCATCCTGGACCCCCTACAACCAGACTCGAACCCCTCAGAGGCGCGGGGAGCCTGGGCCCCGGGCCCCCTCCCGCTGGGCCCACGGGTCCGCCCAGCCTCCCAGCCCTCCCTGGGCAGCCGCGGGCCCAGGCCTCACCAGGATGAAGGCGGAGGGAGAGCGCGCGGGGTCTCGGTCCGGCGGGCCATCGCCCCTCTCCTCGCCCGACTCCTCTGTCTTCCCTCGAGGCTCATCTTCCTCCTCCATGGTCACCTGAGGGTGGGGGAGTGTGGAGCGCAGGCCGGCGGGGCGGGGCGGGGCGGGGGGCAGGGGGCAGGGCGATGGGTGTGCGCACACAGGGACAAAAGCAGAGAACCTTCCCACAGTGGGTATCCCCTTCAGCATCCCTCCTCTCCCCCCCTCGCCCCGGGCCTGGGGTGCACCAGGCCCAGGCGGACACTGGAGGGAGACGACCCATTCCGTCCCTCGTCTGGGTCTCAGCCGCCTCCTCTGGCCTGGGGAGGCCCTCGCCGTCTCCTATTTCAACACCCCGCTCCGCAGAGCCCACGGCTCCCCCCACACCCGCCTGAAGACCTCCGGGCCCACCCTCGTGGGATCCAGCCCCACCCTCGTGGGATCCAGCCCCACGCCCAGAATTCTCTCTGCCGAGCTGTGATTCCCGGTAGCGTGCTCACAGCCTCGTGCCTGCACCAATCCTAACATGAGGGAGTGCGGGGGGCGCCTCCGCACGACGCAACTTCCTAAGCATCACCCAGAACTGTTCACATACATGACACGGAACTGTGACATATATAACATGGAACCGTGTGCCACTTTTGAAACGAAAACACTAACGTTAGAAGGGCCTGCTGCCCAGCAGACACACACACACACACACACACACACACCCCAGACATCGCCTCTGGCCTGTCTGCCCCCTGCACGGAGGCATGGCTGCCGCCTTGGCGATGTCACGGGAATGCTGAGATGACGCAGAGCCGAAAGGCCATCCTTCAGCTGCGGCTCTTAGTGAGGCTTCAGAAAACAGGAGTGTGTCAGCTGTGGGCTTCTCCGCAGCCATACCCAGTCCCAGTTCCTAGAGAGTTTCGAACCCCTAACCCCGCACTCAGTACGCCGGACAATCAGAGTGTCCTCCTCAGAGGACAGCGGTGAGAACTGAAAAGAGCCGCTTCTGCCACAGAGTCAGCTCAGCCCAGTGCCCAGCACAGAGTAACAATAATGATCATTTTCATTATTAGCTTTTGGGGGCCGGGCTTCCCCCACGCCCCCTTTCTCCCCTGCACACCTACAAAGGCCTCTGTCCCGCTCTCCCTCCTACCAGATTTTCAACATTGTTATTTTTTTAAATTGATTTCAGAGTGAGGGAGAGAGAAACATGGATGAGAATCACTGATCTGCTGCCTCCAGCACGCCCCACACTGGGGATCCAGCCTGCAACCTGGGCTGTGCCGTCACCAGGAATTGAACTATGACCTCCTGGTTCATAGGTCAAAGCTCAACCACTGAGCCAGGGAAGCTTTTTGAAAGCTTTCCCAGGCAGCCGCCCAGCTCTCTAAGAGCCTGGGGCTCCTTCCCTCACTCCCCATGGACTCACGCCCTGCAAAGGCCCTGGGGCCGGTTCCCAGCTCTGAGGGCAGGTCCCAGCCCTGGAGCTTCTCTCCAGCACCAGGTGTCAGTGAGCCGCAGAACAGCAGCTTTTTGTAGATCTGCAGGCTACAGACAGACACTCCCTTGCCCATTCACGCATGCCCCAAGCTCTGCAGACACAATACCAGTGGCTCCTTAAATTTTTTTTTTTTTACTTGAAAAGGCTCCGCAGACGTTGCTAGGTCCCTCTAGATCAGTGAGTGGTTCCCACTGACAGCGGTGTCAGTGCTTCACACACAGCTCGTCACAGAAAGCAATTCGGTAGAACACAGCAGAAGACTCTTCAGGTTGCAAGAACTAAGTGGAAATACCAGTGGGACGTGGGTCTACGGTTCAATATATATGTCAGTAGGTCCTGGGGGTCGCAAGGAGAAAATGTATTTCTTACTGTAGATCAAGGTCAAAGGTTTGAAAAGCACTGCACGGAGAGCTAGGTGATCCTACGGGCTTCGTCAGACTCACGTGGGCGAATTCTGACTCTCTGGCCCCCAAGGCCATGCAGACTTCCAAGACATTTTCCATCCGAATTACCTTCTAAAGTGCAAGTACGTTTGAGTTCCGCATATTTCCCAGTACTCTCCTTTTGTCTTATTCCCCATCTGATTATCTGGCCCCAAAGGCATTCGCATCTGCTCCAGGCACGGAGACTGCACTCTTGCAGGCACACTCAGAGCCACCACCGAGCGGGTTCCAGGTCCTTCTAGCTGCCCACAGCCTCCTGTCACTCCGATCAGACACTCCCCAGACGATGGAGACCCATCCAGGCCTTGCAGCACAACTCAATACTCGCCTCTCTCCCTTGGGGGGGGGGGGGTGTCACATCCCACCCCTGAATGACTTCCTGACCCAGGATCGGCTCCTTCAGGCCCGCTCGATGGCCCCAGACCCGGGGAGGTGAGTGGCAACCTCAGGTCGGCCCCTGCAGACACCTCGCAGCCCCGATCGACGTACCCCAGAGCTACAGCGATGGCTCTGCAGATACGCCCCGGCTCTTGCACACCTCCCTCACCTCTGGGACAGATCTCCAGATCTCAAGATGGCCCCAGAACCCTCCGAACAGACCCCAGCCTCCGGTCAGCCCATAAAGGCGATCCACAGCGCCTACGGAAAAGACCCATGATGGAGGGCAGGCGCCAGGCCCGGCCCAGGCCCTGCGGACGCCCCCAGTTCTCACGGGGACGCCCCGCAGATGCCCTCGGCACCCACAGACGCGTCCCGGGGCCTGGAGAAGGCCCCCGGTTCGGCGCCAGCCTCCGCCTCCGCTGCCCGGCCGGAGGCCGCCCCACGAAGTCCTTCAGGCCCCGCGGCGTGTGGGGAGGACCGCAGGGCTACCCGCGACCCGACTCCGCCCCGCCCACCCCGATAGGCCCGAGCCCCGCGGCCCGGACCGCCGCCGCCATCTTACCCCGCCGCTCGGGCTGCGGCTCCGGCCCCGGCGCGGGGCGGGGCGGGCTGGGGAGGTTCGCGAGCGGAGGAGGAGAGGGGCGGAGCTCAAGCGCCGCCGAGCTTGCCGGGACTTCAAGTACCGTGCATGGTGCCGTGAAGGCTGGTGGGAAGGCTCCGGACTCAGTTTCCCAACAGCCAACGGGGCACCTGGGGCAGGGGGTGCGCGCGACGCACGCCGGGAGGCGTAGTCCGCGCGTCGCCTCCGTCACGCGGGGACAGCATGGGGGTGAGAGGTGAAGTAGGCGGGGCTGCGGTAGCCCGCGAGGTAGTCCCACAATACCCCGCGCGCGCGGAAAGCCCGAGGAGCAGGAAGTGACTTAAGGAGCATGTAGCCCGACAGACGCAAGGGAATTGTAGTTCGGGAAGTGCAGCAGAAAAAAAAAAGAAAAGAAAAGAAGAAAAAAAAAGTTGGATTGATTGCAAACTGCCCCGCCCACATTCTGGGGAGCCCGGAATCTCGATCCTCTAGTCCCCTCTAAATTTAGAACCAATTTAGAACCAAGAAGGCCGGCCCTCCAGCCTCCTTATTTAGGATAGTAAAGTCCAAATTCCTATTCGTCTCACCCGGCAGAGGATTTCGGGTTCCCATTTCCCTCCTCCTCCCTGCGACTCAGGAGTCCGAGCCTTCCTCCTTCCTTAGAACCAGGAGTTGGGCCCCCATTCCTGGCCTCAATCTGGTACCTTACACGAACATGGGTTCTGGTTCCCCACCTCAATTCCCGCGGGATTAAGAATTCCGGGCCCCCAACCCCTCCAACTCCTGGACTCAAGTCCGGGCCCTCAGCTTCCTCCTTTACGGGACACGGGTAGTCCTAATAATAAAGACCCCAGATCCTTCCTCCCCGGGATACAGGAATGCAGACCTCGAGCCCTATTCTCTCCTAGAGACCCAGGAGTCTGGACCGTCAGCTTTTTCCTCTTTCAAAGACCCAGAAATCCTGGCTCTAGAGGCCCTTCCTGACCCAGGCGTCCGGGCTTGGGCGAGCTGGCTCATGGATTAGGAATGCAGTGATCTCACGGCCCCTCCCTGTCCCGTTACTCGGGCTGTCCTCCTCCAGGGCCCCAGCTCCCCTCCCAGTCTGCCTTCCGCTTGGTTGGGACAGCGGGAACCGGAAGCCTGGGTCCCTGAGCGGGCGGAGACTGCGAGAGGCAGCCCGGACGCCCGCCCGGGTGGGAAGTTTGGCCGGGACCCCAGGACGGAGGTGGAGCTTCCCCCCAGGACCTGCTCCTTCCCTGGAGCGCGCCTATATACGGCCGCGCGGGAGCCGCCGGCCCCGCCCCCTAGAACGAGGCCCCGGGGAGGAGGCCGCCCTGAGACGCAGCTTCACCGAACTCCTGATTTGCATAGCCCCGCCCAGAACGATTCTTCCCACCCGTGAGCCCAGAGAACGCGAGCTTCATTAACATAGCTCCGCCCCCAGGCGGCCCTCCAGCCCCGAGCGCATGGCGCCGCGCCCTCCGTGAGCGCAGCACTCTTTTCCTCATTAGCATATCCCCGCCCCTCTAGGAATTCCCCTTCACGGGGGACGTCGTTCCCCGATCGCTATTAGCATAGCCCCTCCTCTTACCTCGCCTTACCTCCCCCTTAAGTGTACCGAGTCTGTGTCCTTTTCGCAGGAGCTCATGATTATGCAGTGGTATCATTAGCATAGCCCCACCTCCAAGGCCCCGCCCGGCTCCCCCCAGGCTGTAGCGGCGGCGGCGGCAGCGGACGCGACATGAGCAGCGGGGCGGCGTCCGCGACGGGGCGGGGGCGGCCCCGGGGCGGGGGGCCGGGTCCCGGGGACCCCCCACCCAGCGAGACACACAAGCTGGTGGTCGTGGGCGGCGGCGGCGTGGGCAAGAGTGCGCTGACCATCCAGTTCATCCAGGTAGTGGGGGACCTCACTTCGGGGGGTGGGGGTCCCCCCCGGGACCCAGAACATAGCCCTTGGGGGAGGATTCCTGAGACCCCGATTTCCTCTGGATCCATCCCGGAGACCCTCTTAGGAGGCCCTCTAATCTTAAAACTCCCCCCTGAGAATGTGACTCAGGCCCCCCAGGACGTTCACCCTCTTACCTGAGGGATCTTCCTTCTCGACTCACGTCCTAAGACTCCCCACCCCTCCCCCATGGCCTGGGGCTCCCCTTTCCCTGTTGACCTGACCCTGAGCACCTCCTGGGAGCACGTTAAATCCCTAAGTCGCCCCATCCAGACCCCAAGTCCTTTCCTGTGCCCCCACCCGTGTAGATGCCACTTCCTCTCACCGTGAGCCCCGTCTCCCCCAAATCCCAGACCTCAGCTTCCCCTCTGAGAGCCAGAGCTCGCTGGGGGTCACCTGTGCACAAAGCCCTGGAAATGCCCCCAGTCTGGCTGCTTGGTCCGTTCAGGCACCTCCCCCAGAATCTAGACATGATGCCCAGACATTGGCCCTGGGTCCCATCTGGGACCACCCAGTTCTAAGACAGATGCCCTCAGACCCAAGAAAGTTCTAAAAGGTCCCTGTGCCCCTTGGTCATTCCAGAGAACTCGAAGACCCCAAATCCTGGGGCTCCCACATCCCGGGAGACCCAGACTCCCCCCTCCCCCTGAGGAAAACCAATTACTCCTCTTGAATTTTTCCACTCAAGACTCCCTCTCTCAGAAACGCTGGCTACCACCCTCCCCAAATAGTCTCCATGGTAGAAGGCCCCCCCCCGATTCTTGACACCCCCAGAAATAGCTACTCCTGAGGAGTGTTTCTGACCTCATAAATGCATGTCGGGGTCTCTAAGACTCCAGACAGGCACTTCTATTTTAGTACAAACTCCCAAATGTGCCCAAATTATCTTCCGGCTTTCCCTCTCCCAGTTCTCTCCCCTGAGCTTCTCGGGAGGTGCGCTAAAGACGCCCTCCTAATCCCCCGGGGCCCAGTCCCCGCTCCCTCCTTCCAGAACGAGCCCTCACTGAGCACCACCCCCAGCAGACAGGGTGCAGCCCTGAGACCCCCAGTTGCCAGGTCACCCCTTCTCGCTGAAAAGGAAAACTCCACCCCATTCCCAAGGGAAACGTCCCTCCTGCCTCAGAGAAACCCTAGAAAGGTGTCTGCTCCTGAGAAGACACTGCAGAGGCCCCTGGGCCCCAGACCCCTTAAGAGACCCGCCTCCCCCCCAACCCCCCCGCCAGTGCCTGGACGGGAGCCCTGGCCTGTGTAGAGAAAAAGCCCCCCAGCCCTGGGCCCCTGATCCCAGGGGCAGACCCAAGCTGCTCAGAAGCCTGGCTGGAGACAGGCGGGACCCAGGCAGGAAGGGAGGGGCCCGGCCTGCAGGAGGGGCAGTTTCTCCAAAGTTGGATTGGAACCCAGACCTTCCCCTGGGAGGAGACACTGAGAGCCGCCGGAGGAGGAGGAGGAGGAGGAGGAGGAGGAGGAGGAGGAGGAGGAGGGACAGATACAGACAGGCAGACTCCTGGACAACAAGGCCCCCAATAACTGAGCACCTACTGTGTGTGTGCAGGCAGTGTGGCCAATGCCAGACGTGAAGTGGACTTCCCCTGAGTCTCACAGACACTGACTCCATGTGGGGCTATTTTTACCCTCCTTTTTCTAAATGAGGAAACAGGCTCAGAGAGGGGAAGTGAGTGGTCCCATGCCACACAGCCAAGAGGTCGCCAGGATGTGGGAGACGTGCTTGATGCCAGAGAGAGAGAGACAAGTGCGGGGGAGCCTTGGAGACAGGGGGGCTGGGGGCGGCAGAGGGAGGGGCAGATAGCCAGAAAGAGGAAGATGGAGCCCAAAAGACAGGGGGGACCGGGATCCAGGGAGCGGGGACAGGGAAGGCGGGCCCCAGGGGCAGAGCTGGGACAGTGGGGTAACCGCGTCCTCTCCCCACCCCCCCACCAGTCCTACTTCGTTTCCGACTACGACCCCACCATCGAGGACTCCTACACCAAGATCTGCACCGTGGATGGCGTCCCGGCCCGGCTGGACAGTGAGGGCGGCCGAGAGGGACGGGGGAGGGGGGGGCGGGGCCGGGCCCAGGTGCCTGGGGATGGCCAGGGGAGCCTTGTCCACATGGCGGCCCTCTCCCCGCCTCTGCAGTCCTGGACACCGCGGGCCAGGAGGAGTTTGGCGCCATGCGGGAGCAGTACATGCGCGCCGGGCACGGGTTCCTGCTGGTGTTTGCCATTAACGACCGGCAGAGGTGAGGGGAGCGGGGAGGTGGCCGAGCCTGGGGGCGGGGCCGAGCCTGGGGGCGGGGCTGGGTCAGGGGAGGGGTTTAGCTTGGGGGCGGGGCTAAGACGGGCGGAGCTGAGCCGGGGCCAGGGCCAGTCCTGGGGGCGGGGCTGAACAGCTGGACCGCACCCCTCCGGGCTTCCTCCGCAGTTTCAACGAGGTGAGCAAGCTCTTCACGCAGATCCTGCGCGTCAAGGACCGAGACGACTTCCCCATCGTGTTGGTCGGGAACAAGGCCGATCTGGAAGCGCAGCGCCAGGTCCCAGACGCCCGGGGGACTCCGTCTCAGCCCGGGGGCGGGGGCGCCTCCTGTCCCTCCTCACCTCAGCATCCTCTGGCTTGTGGGATCCGGCCCCCTCCGCGGCCACGCCCCTCACTAGATGTGCTGCCCGCCCCCCCCCAAGCCTGAGTCCCCGGCTTTGCCCCCCAGGTGTTCCCAGGAGAGGTGGCTGGTCCCTAGGTCCCCAAGCCGTGACTCTGCGGCACCCCCAGCTCTTGTTCCCACCGGGACCTTTGCACCAGCCTCTTTTTATTCTATTTTTAAAATAAATTATATAATATCTTTATTGATTTCAGAGAGGCAGGGAGAGGGAGAGAGAGATAGAAACATCAATGATGAGGGAGAATCATTGGTTGGGTGCCTTTTGCACACCCCCTACGGGGACCAAGCCTGCAACCTGGGCCTGTGCCCTTGGCCGGAATAGAACCAGGGACCCTTCGGTCTACAGGCCGATGCTCTAGCCACTGAGCCAAACTGGCTAGGGCTGCACCAGCCTCTCTTGTCTCCCTTCTGGTCCACCTCCCACTGGGTCCCGCTGCCCCTCCCCTGCCCCCAGCCCTCCGTGGCTCCCCACATTGGCCCTGGGGTGCCCACCAGGGTCTCGGCCCTTCCTTTCTCTGCTCCCACCACCTCCCTCTGCCATGGCATTGCCTGCAGAGCGCATCTTCAGAGTGAGCTCTGGGGGATTTCCAACCTTCGCTGCTTGGCCTCTGCTGGGAACACCCCCTTCTCTGCCCCACGGACTGTCCTCTCACTTGCAGGAGGGCACACGTCTGCGCAGGCCAGGCTCTCCCCTCCTCAGAGGGCACCGAGCCCCCTCCGTGTCCCCCACAGGATCTCTGGGACTTTCCACTTGAGCCCCCAGCGCACCGTGTGTGACCCCCTCCCCTCATTCCAGCGCACAGTGTGTCCGTCCTTCTGCCCCGTCCTGGTGCAGGGACCTGAGTCTCTCCCGTGTCTCCCCGCCTCACCCCCAGGTGCCCCGATCGGAAGCCCACACCTTCAGCGCCTCCCGCCACGTCGCCTATTTCGAGGCCTCGGCCAAACTGCGTCTCAACGTGGACGAGGCCTTCGAGCAGCTGGTGCGGGCTGTCCGGTGCGTGGTACCCCCCCCCCGCACCCCCCCAATTACCTGTCCCCAGCCCCCGGGCCCAGCCTCACCAGCCTCTCCCCACAGGAAGTACCAGGAGCAGGAGCTCCCGCCCAGCCCGCCCAGCGCCCCCCGGAAGAAGGCCAAGGGCTGCCCCTGCGTCCTCCTGTAGGGGGACCAGCAGAGCCCCAGGGACCAGCCGCCCTCCCCCTCCTGGGTCTCCCAGGCTACACTACACCCCCCCCCCCCCGCCACGACCCCGGCCCTGCGGCCACTGCCACCGCGTGCCTCTGCCAACGCCTCCGCCCCCCACCCAGGCCCCGTGGGGGGAGGGGCTCCCGGGCACCCAGCCCGGTCACTGCTGTACAAAACCCCGCCCCAGAGAAATAAAGGTCACTGCCAACGTCAGGACGTGCTTGTGTGGCAGGGGAAAGGGCTAGAGGAGGCCGGTGACACACACACACACACACACACACACACACACACACACACGCCTCGGCCCACGCCCACCTAGAACCATCGGATCTAGAACCCCGGGGCAGGGGCCATTGAGAACAAGGTAAGCCTTCAACAGGCCATCCCACCCTTTTCTGTGTTGGTGGGCATTTGTCGGGATGAGGTGTAATGTTGGAAAAAGAATTTGTTTTCCCCCCTGGAACATTCTAAAACGACACTGTTCAATAGGGTAGCCAGAAGCTACATGTGACTATTATTTTCCCCCCAATGAGCCCAGAGAGGGAGAGAAACGCGGACCCGTTGTTCCACCCATCCATGCACCCACGCGTCTCCTGCCTGTGCCCCAACGGGGATCGAACCCACAACCCAGCTGGGTCTGCACGATGCTCCAACCAACGGAGCTACTTGGCCGGGACAAGGGCAGGGGCCTGTCCTCAGGCACACTGGCCTCCTTTCAAGAGCCCATTCCTTCTTCCCACGTGGCTGGTGGCTACCCCAAGGCAAACAGGCAGATTCCCACCACCGCAGGGAGGTCCATGGGTGTTCTAGAAAGTTCCAGACTTTGGAGCCTGGCAGCAACTGCCATACACCCCACCCGCCCCCTCCCACCTCCGATGTATGTTTGAAAGGGCTTCTGGCCGGAGGAGGAAGGGACAGGTGGACGGATTGGTGTCCGAGCAGCCAGCTGGCAAGTTCTCAGTTCCAGAATGTTCCCAACTGGGCTGGTGTGGACGCACCCCATCTGGGCCTCTCCTGGGAGGGGCAGAAGTGTTGCTAGGAAACCTTTGACTCCCCAACATTCAACCCAGGACCCCCCCCATTCCCTGCTCCACTGGCTGCCCTAGAAGGCTGGAGACCACCCCTCACCCATCCCCCAAGCCCACCGGACAGGCGTCTGGGAACCCCAACACTTAACACACCAGCCAGAACCCCATCCTCCCACCTGTCCCCAGGCCTGAACTTTGACCTCCCCCCGAAGAGCTGTCCCCAGTCCGTGATCTGCGGCCCCTCCCCCCACATCCGGGTCCGAGGCCAGAGGGCTCTCCGCACACCCACCCAGAACCCACTTCCTGGGCCCGGGTTCGAGCCCAGCCCCACCGCCTCGGTCTGGTCCTCCGCGCCCTGTGTGACGTGGGCGGCCACAGAGCCATGTCCCAGGCCGGAGGCCAGCACCACGAATGTCCCTCTGTGTTCCCTGCTCCTGAGCAGAACAAGGATCGCTGGCTGTCCCCTCCCGGCTTCGTTATCACAGGATCCTTGGCACCAGCTCCACCTTCCGCCCGGGAATGAGCGAGGCTCCGATGCATTGTCCCGCGAGCCCGCCCCCTCCCTCTCCTCCTCCTCCTCCTCCCCACCTCTGGGGGACAGGGAGGGGATGTTTCTAGCAGTTTCCACAGAAGACCCAACACCCCCACCGAAGGCCCAGAGCCAGGGGTGAGGCCCGCCCGAGCACAAGGCCGGAGTTCTGGCTGCGCTGCCAAACAGCGCCAAGCCCTTGGCCGGGACACCCTGGCTCTCGGAGGCCCCAAGAGGCCCAGGGAGAAGCTGAGCGCTCGCCTTTGCCCCCGGAACAAGGCACATGACAACAAACCCACATGACAACTGGCTGCCACCGCCATTCCACACCATCAGGCAGCAGCCAGAGGCTGGCGTGACCCAGATGGCATCGCCCTGGGCACATTGTGCCCCCGTGCGGCTCTCCTCTCCGGTTCCTGCCTCCCCCGGGCTCTGTCAGTGACTGTCTCTCTGGGTCCTTTGTCCATCTGTCCATCCCGTCTGTCAGTCCTTCTTGCCATCTCTTGGACCTCCGACACCTCTCAGGTCTCCTCTAAGGGTGACAGCAGCCAAGTGCTCGCAGTGCCCAGCGCTTCACGCAGGTTTCCTTCATCTCGCCGAAAGCCCATTTTACAGATGACAAAACTGAGGGTGGGAGAGCTGAGACTCAGCTGGAACAGTTGAATGACAAAGGGCCAACCACGAGGGTATTCGAACCCCGATGGCCACCTGACTGCGCCACCCACGTCCGAAGACAGAGCTCTGTCCCAGAACAACGCTGATCCTGGGGACTCTGGCCCCCAGGTGGCATCCATTCAACCAAGAACCTGGAAGGTGCCACTCCCTCCGAGGCAATAAGCTCAGCATCCCAGGGTTCAAGTCCATTCTCGATGCTCTTAGCTGATTCAGAGGGTCCCAGAGAGTCCACGGCCCATCCATAACTCCCATTACGGTCTCACATGATTCCAGTCATTCTGTGAAACCATCCATCACAGTGGGGATGGTCTAGACCTGTGGTCGGCAAACTGCGGCTCTTTGGCCCCTTGAGTGTGGCTCTTCCACAAAATACCACGGCCTGGGCCAGTCTATGTTGAAGAAGTGGCGTTAGAAGAAGTTTAAAAAATTTGGCTCACGCCAAAACCGGTTTGGCTCAGTGGATAGAGTGTCGGCCTGCGGACTGAAAGGTCCCAGGTTTAATCCCAGTCAAGGGCACGTACCTTGGTTGCGGACACATCCCCAGTGGGGTGGGGGTGGGGGGGTTGCAGGAGACAGCTGATCGATGTTTCTGACTCTCTCTCCCTTTCACTTCCTCTCAGTAAAAAAAAAAATCAATAATAATAATAAAAAAAAGTAGATCCTGCCAAGACTGGTTTGGCTCAGTGGATAGAGCGTGGGCCTGTGGACTGAGGGCTCCCAGGTTCGATTCCGGTTGGGGGCATGTGCTTTGGTTGTGGGCACATCCCCAGGGGGGCGTGTGCAGGAGACAGCTGATCGATGTTTCTCTCTCATCGATGTTTCTGACTCTCTCTCCCTCTCCCTTCCTCTCTGTAAAAAAAAAATCAATAGTAATAAAATTTTAAAAAATCAGATCCTGAAACTCCAGGCAAATCCCCACCTCCCGCCCTGGGGTAAGATGGCTCAGATGTACCGTCCCACAGTTCCTCCTCCTCCCCCAGAACCCCTGCCCACTGGCTGAGGACCCAATGGCATCCTTGGGACAGAGCTAGGCCAGCCCCCACCCAGGTAACCCGCCCCCAGATTCCTGGTCCTCAGACACCATTCGATGATGCTCCTTGTTTCAAGCCACTAAATTCTGGGGCGGGCTGCTTGTTACACAGCGAGACATAACCGATACATGGTCCGCGGTGCGACCACCACCCAGGGCTCCAGAAAGGCCACATCCATTCCCAGACCCTCGGGGGACCCCCCCACCCCCGGCCCGCCCACACGTCGCAGGACAGAGCCACGCCAGCCGACGGTCGAGTGTTTGCCGTTGGGTTTTCGTTTGGCTGGTTGTGTGTACACAGTGTATACAAGTTGAGTCGTACAGAAGCCCAAGAAAGAGCAAGAGACAACGGGTGGAGGGGCGAGGGGGGAGGTGGGAGCAGAGGGGGTTAGAGAGAGGGGAGCAGCGGGGAGGGGAGACCGATAAAAAATAGAACCACATCCAGACAACAATGGGATGGGGGTGGTGTGTTGGGGGGGAGGGTGGGGAGAGACACAGACAAATCGCAGTAGAAAAGGAATGGGAGGGGCCAAAGGAGGGGACCCGTCTCCCCCCTCCACCTCCCCCGCCCCCCGCCCCAGGTATGTACAATAAATAAGATTAAAAATAATTAACAAGATGCGTTTCCCCCTCCCACCGGAAGCCCTGGGGGAGGGAATGGCCTTTTAGCAAAGATCTTGGCCTGTAACAGGGGGGTTAGGGGGGGGGGTCAGTGGGTCCCCCAGCTCTCAAAAGCAGCCCCACCCCCCTCAACCATACATAGATTTTTCCTATACATTATGTACAAGGTGGAGGGGGTGAGGGCTATGGCCATGGAGGGGGGGAGATGGGGCACGGAGGAGGGGGAACCGTTACTAAATAGACATTTATACATATATATAAATAATTTCTCTGTACACCGGACAGCGGGAGGGCTGGGGAGGGAGGGGAGTTGAACTCTGAACCCTGCTCCGGAGGGCCAGCACGGACACACCCTGACCAGTGACCCTCCCCAGTTCCCTGGCGACAGGGCCTCGAGTCAGGCCTGGAGACACAGTTCTGTCCCAATCCGCGGTTCCAGGCGGGCGGGGTCACCCGCAGCGGCTGTGGGCCTGGGCCTGGGCCAGCAGGTCGCTGAAGGAGTCGAACAGCTGCTCCAGCCACGGCTGGTTCCGCATGCACTGCTGGACCACCTCCTCCTGGCCCAGGTCCTCCGCGCCGCCCTCGATGGCCAGCGTCTGCGGGGGAACACGGAGCTGGGGCCGGGCGCCACGGCCTGGGGTGGCGGGAGGCAGGGGTCTAGGGATCAGTGTCCTGGAAGAGGGGGCTGGGAGCGGGACCCCTGGGTCTGAGGGAGGAGGGGCTGGGGGCCTGGACCCCTGGGTCTGAGGGAGGAGGGGCTGGGAGCGGGACCCCTGGGTCTGAGGGAGGAAGGGGCTGGGGGCCTGGACCCCTGGGTCTGAGGGAGGAGGGGCAGGGGGCCTGGACCCCTGGGTCTGAGGGAGGAGGGGCTGGGAGCGGGACCCCTGGGTCTGAGGGAGGAGGGGCTGGGAGCGGGACCCCTGGTCTGAGGGAGGAGGGGCTGGGAGCGGGACCCCTGGTCTGAGGGAGGAGGGGCTGGGAGCGGGACCCCTGGTCTGAGGGAGGAGGGGCTGGGAGCGGGACCCCTGGTCTGAGGGAGGAGGGGCTGGGAGCGGGACCCCTGGGTCTGAGGGAGGAGGGGCTGGGGGCCTGGACCCCTGGGCCTGAGGGAGGAGGGGCTGGGGGCCTGGACCCCTGGGTCTGAGGGAGGAGGGGCTGGGGGCCTGGACTCCTGGGTCTGAGGGAGGAGGGGCTGGGAGCGGGACTCCTGGGTCTGAGGGAGGAGGGGCTGGGGGCCTGGACCCCTGGGCCTGAGGGAGGAGGGGCTGGGGGCCTGGACCCCTGGGTCTGAGGGAGGAGGGACTGGGGGCCTGGACCCCTGGGTCTGAGGGAGGAGGGGACTGGGGGCCTGGACTCCTGTTAGAGCCAATAGGGGTAGCTCCCCAGGGAGCCGTGGGGAGGCGGGGAGGCGGGGAGGTGGGAAGGCAGGGAGGTGGGGAGGCGGGGATGTGGTGATGTGGGGAGGTGGGGAGGCGGGGAGGCGGGGAGGCGGGGAGGCGGGGAGGTGGTGATGTGGGGATGCGGGGATGTGGGGAGGTGGGGATGCGGGGATGCGGGGAGGCGGGGAGGTGGGGATGTGGGGAGGCGGGGGTGGGGGGGGGGGGACTCACCTGGTCCCGGCAGCGCAGGAAGGTGTGGTACTTGTAATGGTGGAGGGAGTGGTAGAGCGTGTAGTACCCCGACTTGTCCAGCTCCACCTTGAACTCCTGGGCACACGGGGTGGAGCAGCGTCAGCACCCGCCCAGCCCCGGACAGCCCCCCCGGCCCGCCCGCCGCCGCACCTGGGCCCGGACGGCGCTCCTCTTGAGCTTGCTGAGCGTCTTGCGGTTGTAGGGCTCCCCGGCCGGCCGCAGCCGCACCGCCCCGTCCTCGGGGGAGCCCTCCGCGCTCTGCTCCACCTGCAGCTGCGGGAACGTGTGCAGGGCGTCCTGCGGGGGAGGGAGGGTCAGGGGGCACCACACCCTCCGCCCGGGCCTCAGGTCCCCCAAGATGCCTCAGTTTCCCCCCAGGCTGCAGGTCAAGAAACAACTGGGCCCAAACCGGCGTGGCTCAGGGGATAGAGCGTCTGTCTGCGGACTGAAAGGTCCCGGGTTCGATTCCGGTCAGGGGCATGTGCCTTGGTTGCGGGCACATCCCCAGTAGGGGGCGTGCAAGAGGCAGCTGATCGATGGTTCTCTCTCATCGATGTTTCTAACTCCCTATCCCTCTCCCTTCCTCTCTGTACAAATCAATAAAATATATATTAAAAAAAGAAAGAAAACGGGGGGGAGTCTCGCTTCTTCCAAGGCCCCGGGAGCCCAGGCCTGCGGCGGGTGACCTGTATGCCTGTTCCCGGCCCAGGACCCTCAGAGCCACCCCCAAATCCTCAACACTCTCCGACCAGCCGGAAGTCCAGAATCCCCGGAGCCAGGTAACACTCCATCCCCGAATCCTAAAGCCAGGCTGCCGTCCCACCCCGGAACCCACAGGCCGACCCCAATACAGGTATCCCCTGGCAACACCCGCTCCATTCCACCGCCGACTGCCGTAAAGTGGGCATTGCCGTAAAGCGACACCGCAATAAGGCGGGCTTTGCCGTAAAGCATGCGCCGCCATAAAGCAGGCGCCGCAATAAAGCAGGCGCCGCAATAAAGCGGGCATCGCCATAAAGCAAGCCACACAATTTTTGGTTTCCAGGTGCATATGAAAGTAGGTTTACGGCGCTATACCGTAGAACATTGCGTGTGCAATAACATTCTGTCTAAAAAAAAAAAATGTACACGTCTTCACTTAAAAATATTGTATTGTCAAAATAATGTGAACCATCATCTGAGCCTTTCCAAGTGGTAAGCTTTTTGCTGGTGGAGGGTCTTACCTTCAATTTGTAAAAAATAAAAATAAAAATAAAATGCAATATCTGTGAATCACAGTAAGATGAGGCATGTCTATATTCTACAATGGCTTGTCTTGTTTAAAATAATTTTTAAAAGTGATTTTTAGAGACAAGGGAGGGAGGGAGGGAGGGGGAGAGAGAAACATCGATGTGCTGTTCCACTTATTTATGCATTCGCAGGTTTATTCTTGTACGTGCCCTGACCAGGGATTGAACCCCCAACCTTGGTGTATCAGGATGAGGCTCTAACCTACTGAGCTAACTGACCAGGGCTCCTTTTTTTCTTAACAATGGAATTTTTCCCTCCAAAAAAGATCTGATTTTTATTCATTTTATTTTTGTTAATCCTCACCTGATAATATTTTCCCATTGATTTTTAGAGAGCGGAAGGGAAAGAGACAGAGAAACATTGATGTGAGAGAGACACACTGATTGGTTGCCTCTTGCATGTGCCCTGACCAGGGTTGGGAACTTGCAACCAAGATACATGCCCTTGACCTGAATGGAACCCGGGACCCTTCAGTCCAAGAGCCAATGCTCTATCCACTGAGCCAAATAATAGGATTGTTAACCCTAGCACGAGATCCTACCCAGACTCCTCAGAGCCAGGCTACCAGCCAATCCCGGATTCTCAAGAGCGCTCTCAACATCCCGGGCAGGACTCTAGATCCAAGTTAACTTTGTAGGCCCTACAAACTAGCATCCCGCCGAGAATTTCCAAAGCCAGCCCAAAACCCATCCTAGAATTCTCTGACCCACAAGTACGTCCCTCAGAATTCTCAGGGCGCATCCCAGGAATCCACGTCACCCTAACATCCCACCCCAAGATTCTCAGCATGACACCAACTTCCCTATCAGAATCTCAGGGCTTATATTCTATCCCAGAATTCCCTGGGGCCACCCCGCCATTCCACCTCAGAACCCTAGCCATTCCAGGAAGAAATCACACAGATGGATGGGCCAACATGGCGCAGTGGTTGAGTGTCGATCACGGTTCGATTCCTGGTCAAGGGCACATGCTTGCGGTGCAGGCTTGGTCCCCAGTGTGGGGCGTTGATATGTCTCTCTCCCTCTCCCTTCCTCTCCAAAATCAATAAAAATGTATTTTTTAAAAAAAATACTACCCTGACCAGTTTGCCTCAGTGGCTAGAGTGTTGGCCTGCGGACTGAAGGGTCCCGGGTTCGATTCCGGTTAAGGGCATGTACCTTGGTTGCGGGCACATCCCCAGTGAGGGGTGTGCAGGAGGCAGCTGATGGATGTTTCTAACTCTTTTAAAAATATATATATTTTATTGATTTTGTACAGAGAGGAAGAGAGAGATAGAGAGTTAGAAACATCGATGAGAGAGAGTCATCAATCAGCTGCCTCTTGCACACCCCCTACTGGGGATGTGCCCACCACCAAGGTACATGCCCTTGACCGGAATCGAACCCGGGACCTTTTAGTCCCCAAGCCGACGCTCTATCCATTGAGCCAAACCGGTTTCGGCTGTTTCTAACTCTTTCTCCCTCTCCCTTCCTCTCTGTAAAAAATCAATAAAATAATATTAAAAAAATAAATAAATATATATATATATATATATATTGAAGCTTGAGATTCTCTGTCAAAGAGCCTGTATTATGTCCATGAGCCCTTCCTGCAGGCCTCAGTTTACCTTTTGTCCCCAAACCTGCCTTCCACAACCGCACTCTGTTGGGCCTTCCCACCAGCAGCCCATCCCAGACCTCAGGCACCCCTGCTCTCAACGTTTCCCCCGCCAAGCCCGCGCTCCCTCCAGATGTTCTGGGGACCCTGCCCCGGCCCCGGTGTGCTCCGCGCCTGACCTGGGCCCAGCCCCTCCGGCCCAGCCTCCCGCCCAGCCTGCCGCACCTGCAGGGCCGGGCTCAGCGACAGCCGCTTCAGGACCTTCTTCTTGTGCTCGTTCAGGAGGCCGTCGATCTTGCGCATGGGCGGGAGGTACAGCTCGTCTGGAGACGGGAGGGCCGTCAGGAGGGTCCCGCCCCGGTGCGCGGTGCGCGGTGGGGCTGGGGCACGGGAGGGCTGCCCGCCGCTGCCCCTCCGCCCAGCTCACCGTGCGTGTCCTCCAGCGCCTGGATCATGTCCGGGTCCAGCGCGGTGCTCACCAGCATCTCCACGTAGCTCCGGTACATCTCCCGCATGGCCCGCGTCTTCAGCAGCCGCCCGGGCACCGCCCGCTCTGCGGGGACACGGGGCGGGGTTCGTGGTTCCGCCCTCTCTGCGCCCCCGGGGGGCAGACCAAGGCCCCAGCACCGGGGACCAGGGGAGAAACCCCGCTCTCCGGGAGGCCCAGCCACGGGGCGGCGGCCGGCCAGGAGCCAGCGACAGCCTTCCCGCTGCTAAGCTTCGTGTCTGACTTTATTTTATTTTTTTAAAAAATATATATTTTTTATTTTTTAATTTTATTGATTTTTTACAGAGGAAAGGAGAGGGATAGAGAGTTAGAAACGTCGATGAGAGAGAATCATCCGTCAGCTGCCTCTTGCACACCCCCCACTGGGGATGTGCCCGCAACCCAGGTACATGCCCTTGACCGGAATCGAACCCAGGACCTTTCAGTCCGCAGGCCGACGCTCTGTCCACTGAGCCAAACCGGTTTCAGCATTAAGGTGACCAGACATCCCGATTTCCAACAATTTGTCCTGGGTCCCGTGGTGTTTTAAAAAGTCCTGATTTTTTTTGAAAGAGTCCAACAATGTGTCCCTCGGCATTTTAAAAAAAAGTCGGGACTTTTTTTTAAAACGCCGAGGGACACATTGTTGGAAATTGCGCCCTAACCGGTTTGGCTCAGTGGCTAGAGCGTCAGCCTGCAGACTGAGGGGTCCCAGGTTCGATTCCGGTCAAGGGCATGTGCCTTGGTTGCGGGCGCATCCCCAGTGGGGGGTGTGCAGGAGGCAGCTGATCGATGTTTCTCTCTCATCAATGTTCTGGCTCTTTATCCTTCTCCCTTCCTCTCTGTAAAGAATCAATAAAAAGCATATATTAAAAAAAAGAAAAAAAGAAAAGATTGTTGGAAATCAGGATTGTCCCGCCAAAAGCGGGGCGTCTGGTCACCTTAGCACTAGTTCCATGCAGCTTCAACCAAGTCTGAAGCAGCAGCCTAGCTGGTGTCTGAGCCGGTGAATCAAGCCAGAGATCAGATCGCAGAGGGCGAGATGGAGGGAGGAGATAGGCGCGGACGGTGCGTTATCAGTGCCAGCGGGACACGGCCGGGCCCCCGGCGGGAGGGGCAGAGGCCAAGGGCTTTCCCAGTGGGTGCCAGGAGGCCAGGAGGGCTGGGGGCAGGGGAGCCGGAAGGTGTACCAGGACCCACTGAGGCCGGTGGGGCACTGCCGGAGGCCTGAGGCCAGAGCTCAGGGCGATGGGCCAGGTAAGAAAGGGGGAGGAGCCGAAACCGGTTCGGCTCAGTGGTGGAGCGTCGGTCTGTGGACTGAAGGGTCCCGGGTTCAATTCCGGTCAAGGGCATGTACTTTGGTTGTGGACACATCCCCAGTAGGGGGTGTGTAGGAGGCGGCTGGTCAATGTTTCGCTCTCATCGACGTTTCTAGCTCTCTATCCCTCTCTCCTCCTCTCTGTAAAAAATCAATAAAATATATTTAATAAAAAAAAGAAAGGAGGAGGTGCCGAAACTGGTTTGGCTCAGTGGATAGAGCGTCGGCCTGCGGATGGAAGGATCCCGGGTTCGATTCCAGTCAAGGTTGTGTGCACATCCCTGGTGGGGGGTGTGCAGGAGGCAGCTGGTTGATGATTCTCTCTCATCGATGTTTCTAGCTCTCTATCCCTCTCTCTTCCTCTCTGTAAAAAATCAATAAAAAATTTTTTTAAAAAAATCAATAAAATATATATATTTTTTTAAAGTAAGAAAGGGTGAGGCTGGAGCAGGGCAGGAGGGACAGGCTATGGAGAGGGGGAATGGGGAAAGAGCAGAGGGAGGGGCAGTGAGCGAGGGGGAGGACTGGGACCTCTCAGGTGCCTGGCCCGGGGGCCGGTGGCCACGGGGACCACCCCTGAGACGGGAGTCTAGGACGAGGCGCTCTGCGGGCCCCGGAGGGAGGGGCTGCGGGGGGCCTGGAGGGCGGCCCCGAGGCTCGCGGGAACGTGTGGGAGCCGCTGGGGAGCGGCGGAGAGCCAGGAGCAGCAAGGCCAAGGCCAAGGCCGGCCGCGGAGGGACACGCGCGAGGGAGAGGGCGGAGAGAGACAGGCAGGAGGCCCGGGGAGGAAGCGGCCGGAGACACGTGCACGCGGTGTATGCCGATCGGGGGTCCCTGGAGAGGGTCCCCGCTAACAGCCGTTTAAGGATCTGGCGTGACCCCTAGGCAGTGGGGGGTCAGACCCATCAGGCCTCAGCCCAAACCCACCGCCATCTCCTGCGTGGCCTGGGGTGAAATCCCGCCATTCGGCCCCAGGCCCCCTGTCCCTCCCAGACCTGGTCCTGTTCTCTCTCTTTTTTTTTTTTAATATATTTTATTGATTTTTTACAGAGAGGAAGAGAGAGGGATAGAGAGTTAGAAACATCGATGAGAGAATCATCCATCAGCTGCCTCTTGCACACCCCCCACTGGGGATGTGCCCGCCACCAAGGTCCATGCCCTTGACCGGAATCGAACCTGGGACCCTTCAGTCCGCAGACCAAGGCTCTACCCACTGAGCCACACCGGTGTCGGCTGGTCCTGTTCCTTCTCTGCCCTCCCCCGTCACCCTCTCCCGCTGGCTCCAGCCCTGGCCTCTGTCCCGATCTCCCTCGCAGTCACATGGCCCCGCTGCTCCGGTGATGTCACTGCCGAGCCTCTCCCACGGCTCCCCTTTCCCCAAAAACGGCGCCCAGGGTGCCGCCCGGATCCTCTTCCCCGACCCCTTTTCCTCAGCTGCGCCCGGCCTCCCCGGTGGGCTTCCGTGTGGTTTTGTCTTCTGTTACGTAACCCGCTATCTGATGGCCTCCCGGCCGGACTCTGAGCTCCCGTGAGGACACGTGTTTTCTGTCTGTTCTGCTCTCGGCTGGGCCCGCCCTGGCACACAGCACGTGCTCAATGAGCACCCGCAGGAAGAGGCTGAGGACGCCGGGTGGGCGGGGAGGGGAGGCAGAGGAGAGGAGCCGGCACCGCAGCGTCTTTCTAGAACTTTCTCTGGGGACCCGGGAGAGGAGAGCGTGCCCGCGTCCAGCACACAGAGGGCGGCTGGGAGGGCTGGTGTTGAGGCCTCTGGACGGGACAAAGCCTTCAGGGTATCCAGTCCTCCCCCTGGAGGGAGTCCTGGTTGAATGGGGTGGGGGGAGGGGCGCAGGGGGAAGGGCGCGCGGGGGGGGGGGGTTCCCCCAGACCCAGAGATGGATACTGACCCTTGGAAGGGAAGCCGCTCCCCCTAAGAGTACAGAGTTCAGCCCTGACCAGTGTGGCTCAGTGGACAGAGCGTCGGCCTGTGGACTGAAGGGTCCCAGGTTCGATTCCGGTCAAGGGCATGGACCTTGGTTGTGGGCACATCCCCAGTAGGAGATGTGCAGGAGGCAGCAGATCCATATTTCTCTCCCATTGATGTTTCTAACTCTCTATCCCTCTCCCTTTCTCTCTGCAAGAAATCAATAATACACACACACACACACACACACACACACACACACTTTTTTTTTTTAAAGGAGTACAGCCGAGCCGAAACCGGTTTGGCTCAATGGATAGAGCGTCGGCTTGGGGACTGAGGGGTCCCGGGTTCGATTCCGGTCAAGGGCATGTACCTTGGTTGTGGGCACATCCCCAGTAGGGGGTGTGCAAGAGGCAACTGATCGATGACTCTCATCGATGTTTCTAACTCTCTATCTCTCTCCCTTTCTCTCTGCACAAAATCAATAAAATATATTTAAAAAATAAAAATAAAAATAAATAAATAAATAAATAAATAAAAGAGTACAGCCGAAACCAGTTTGGCTCAGTGGTGGAGCATCGGTCTGCGGACTGAAGGGTCCTGGGTTCGATTCCGGTCATGTGCCTTGGTTGCGGGCACGTCCCCGGTGGGGGGTGTGCAGGAGGCAGCTGATGGATGGTTCTCTCTCATCGATGTTTCTAACTCCCTATCTCTCTATCTTCCTCTCTGTAAAAAAATCAATAAAAAAAAAAAGAGTACAGAGTTCAGTTCCCATTTCCCAGGCCCCGAACACCCAGGGCTGTCCGTGTATGCTCATAGCAGCATTAGCCAAACGGTGGGCGCCGCCCGAAGGCCCGCCAGCTGGCACATGGATAAATACAACGGGGTCGATCCATACAATGGAATGGTATTCAGCCAGGAAAAGGGATGGAGCACCAATCCATGGGTGAACCTCAAAAATACTGTGCTCAGTGCAAGAAGCCAGACACAAAAGGCCTCGAATTGTATAATATGATCCACTTAGCAGACAAGTCCAGGAGAGGCGTGTCTATGGAGGTGGGACATTAGGGCTGGAGGGAGGGGAGGGCAGGGGAGTGATAGCCAGAGGGTGCAGGGTTTTCCTCTTTGATGATGTAAATGCCCCAAAATCGACTACCGTCCTAACCAGTGTGGCTCAGTGGGTAGAGCCTCAGCTTGAGGACTGAAGGGTCCCGGGTTCGATTCCAGTCAAGGGCATGTACCTTGGTTGCGGGCACACCCCCAGCTGCGTGTGAGGGTGAGGGCAGCACCCGCCACTAAGACTGCTGTGAGAAGGATGCGAGATGAGCAAGGAACTTAGAAGACGCCCACCACGTGATGAGACATGCCCATCGTTGTTAGCTACTGGCTAGTTATATATATATTTTTTAATTATTTTTTATTATTGATTGATTTTTAGAGAGGAAGAGAGAGAGAAAAACACTGATTTGTTGTTCCACTTATGTATGCATTCAGTGGTTGATTCTTGCATGTGCCCTGACCAGGGTCGAACCTGCAATCTTCGGGTCTTGGGATGATGCTCTAACCCAGCGTTTTTCAACCGCTGTTCCTGTTCCTGAGATGTTGCCTGGTGTGCCGTAGGTGCAGACAAGACAAGAATTTTATAATTTTTCACTATTTTGTTTACTTAATATTTCATAATAAAGTAATTATAAAATACTTTGTGTTTATTTGATTCCTATTCAAGAGAATTACTTTATATATAGTCAATATAGGCACAGAGTTAAATTTTTTAACATTTTCTAATGGTGGTGTGCCTAGTGATTTTTTTCATGAAACAAGTGTACCTTTGCCCAAAAAAGGTTGAAAAACACTGCTCTAACCAACTGCACTACCTGGTTAGAGCCTGGCTAGTTTTTGTTTTTGTTTTGTTTTGTTTTAAATATATGTTATTGATTTTTTTTTTTTTACAGAGAGGAAGAGAGAGGGATAGAGAGCTAGAAATATCGATGAGAGAGAATCATTGATCAGCTGCCTCTGGCACAGCCCCCACTGGGGATGCGCCCGCAACCAAGGTACATGCCCTTGACTGGAATCGAACCCGGGACCCTTCAGCCCGCAGGCGGACGCTCTATCCACTGAACCAAACTGGCCAGGGCATAGCATGCATATATATATATATATATATATATATATATACACACATATATATATATATATATATATATTTTTTTTTTAATTCATTTTAGAGAGAGGGAGAAGGAGAGAAACATCCATGATGAGAATCATTGATCAGCTGCCTCCAGCATGCCCCTCACACCAGCATGTGCCCTGACCGGGAATCGAACCCTCACCTCCTGGTTCCTAGGTCGATGCTCAACCACTGAGCCACACCAGCTGGTCTCCTGCTGGCATTGTTCACTTACTTATTACTGTGACAGTCCTACTCATGTTACCTGGACTCTCTGGACAGCCCTCGCCCATGCCTCCCCCTGAAGGCCGGGTGTCCTGTCCGCCCCCCGTCCCCCGCCCGCCCCCGGCTCCGGGCCGCCCGGGCCTCACCGTCCTCGCTGGCCACTCCGGGGGACGGCTCCGAGTCCGAGGAGCTGCCGGCCGCGCCCCCGCCGGCCGCGCTGCCCGCCGCCTCCTTCAGCCACTTCTTCCTCTTCTTGGGGGGCGGCTCGGCCTTCACCTTGGCCGGCCGGGTCTTGGGCAGCCGGGCGGCGGGCTGCCCCGCGAGGCCCCGCTCCGGCCGCGCCTGCCGGCCGCCCGGGCCCCGCTCCCCGCGCAGCAGCCGGTCCCCCCGGGCCCCCCGCTCCTTCTCCTTCTCCTTCTCCTTCTCCTGCTCCTTCTCCTTCTCCTTCTCCTGCTCCTTCTCCTGCTCCTTCTCCTGCTCCTTCTCCTTCTCCGCAGGCGGAGGCGGGGACGCCCCCTCGGGGGCCGGGGGCTCGGGCGCGGCCGTCTCGGGGGGCTGCTCCGGGGGCTTCTCCGATGCCGTCTTGTCGGGGGTCTCGGGCTTAGGAGGCGGCCCCGGGGCCTTGGGGGCGGGGGCCGAGCTGCCCCCTGCAGAGGCCGGGCCCTTGGCCTGCCCCGAGCGCCTGGGAGGGGACACCGGAGGGAACAGTCAGCACCCCCAGACACCCAGGTTCTCCCCTTGGGACCCCCTGCCCAGCCCACAGCTCTCAGCGCAGACCTTCCCTGTCACTGAGGCGGATCCTCCCTGGGTCTGTCCATCCCCCCCCCGGGCCTGTCCATCCCCCCCGGGCCTGTCCATCCCCCCCTGGGCCTGTCCATCCCCCCCTGGGCCTGTCCATCCCCCCCTGGGCCTATCCATCCCTCCCTGGGCCTGTCCATCCCCCCCTGGGCCTGTCCATCCATCCCCAGGCCTGTCCATCCCTCCCCGGGTCTGTCCATTTCCACCTGGACTGTCCATCCCTCCCTGGGCCTGTCCATCCCTCCCTGGGCCTGTCCATCCCCCCCGGGCCTGTCCATCCCTCCCTGGACTGTCCATCCCCCCCACTGGGCCTGTCCATTCCCCCCGGGCCTGTCCATCCCTCCCTGGGTCTGTCCATCCCCCCCTGGGACTGTCCATCCCTCCCTGGGCCTGTCCATCCCTCCCTGGGTCTGTCCATCCCCCCCTGGGACTGTCCATCCCTCCCTGGGCCTGTCCATCCTTCTCTGGGTCTGTCCATCCCTCCCTGGGTCTGTCCATCCCTCCCTGGACTGTCCATCCTTCACTGGGTCTGTCCATCCCTCCCTGCACTATCCATCCCTCCCTGGGCCTGTCCCCGGCCCTGGACCCTCCTCTCTCTGGGTCTGTCCCGCCTCCTGACAGTTTCCTGGCCCATGTCCGGCCCCAGCCCCTGGCCGAGCCGCCCGGCCCCGGCCCGGGTACCTGACGGGCGCCGGGGGCCGGTGCCAGGGCTTCCGCGCGCAGACCCGCACGTAGTCCTTCTTGTTGACGTTCTCCAGGAACTTCACGTAGAGGCGCTGGTACCGGTTTTTGGCGTCCCCGAAATATCCCAGGTACTGCGGGGGAGAGGCACAGGGGAGACTCCGCCCGCCCGCCCCCGGGGGGCGGACCCCGGAGGGACACCCCGCAGCCGGCCCCCGCCGCCCGGGCTCACGTTGCTGGTGGCGCAGAACTGCCGCTGCCCGTCCTTGATCTCCGGCGTGAACTTCTGCAGCAGCGCCTTCTGCACCCGCCAGATGGGCGGCGGCTCCCGGCCCGTCTGCAGCGCCAGCTGAGGGGGCGGCGAGCGGTGGGTCAGCACCGGCCTGCGCCTTGCCCTCCCCCCCAATTCCCGGCCCTCCGACCTCCCTCGGTACCCACCCCCTTCGACAGAAACATCGTGGTCAGCCCCAACCGGCGTGGCTCAGCGGATAGAGCGTCGGCCTGCGGACTGAAGGGTCCCCGGTTCGATTCCGGGCAGGGCATGTGCCTTGGTTGCGGGCACATCCCCGGTGGGGGGTGTGCAGGAGGCAGCTGATGGATGTTTCTCTCTCATCCATGTTTCTAACTCTCTATCCCTCTCCCTTCTTCTCTATAAAAAAAAAATCAATAAAAAATATTTTTAAAATAATTTAAAAAAAGAAAAAAAGAAAGAAATGTGTTAATGGCTCTAACCAATGTGGCTCAGTGGACAGAGCATCGGCCTGCAGACTCAAGGGTCCCAAGTTCGAATCCGGTCAAGGGCACGTGCCTTGGTTGCAGGCACATCCCCAGTGGGGGGTGTGCAGGAGGCAGCTGACCCATGATTCTCTCTCATCGATGTTTCTAACTCTCTATCCCTCTCCCTTCCTCTCTGTAAGAAATCAATAAAGTATATATATATATTTTAAAAGAAATAAAGTGAATGTGTTCATGGCAGATGCCCCAGAAGCCTAGAGAGCGGACCCTGAACTCAGTCTGAATCCAAGATCGCTTCCTGGAAGAAGGGACGCCGAAATGCGTCTCGGAAGCACCGTGTCCCTCTCCTCGCGGGGCCTGGGTGGTGGCCAGGGCCACAGGGATGTGTGTGACGGCTGTGGCTCTAGACGGGAGCAGCTCGCAGTGGTGCAGACACGCGGAGACTAAGCACACGGGGGTACGTGCATCGTGCTGACCCAGAGAGGAAGGAGAAGCCACAGTCAAGGGGGCCACGGCAGCATTTGGACGATCACGCCAATCGATTGGCCGTGGCTGCCCTGAGCACCAGGCTCAGCAGGAGCGAGTGCTGGGATCAATTAGTAATGTCTGCCCTGGCAGCAGAGGCCGCAGGGAGGGCTGGCTGCCAGGTGTCGGTTACCCACCCTGGGTTTGGGGTCAACGGCGACGGCTCCCACAGTCCGGATGCCTCACGTCCCTCAGACCAGTCAGATCAACCGACCAGATCCACAGCCTGATGAAAACGCGGGCCAGAGCCTCAAACGAGAGTGAGGCAGGATGGGCCGGGAGGCGGACGGGCAAGGGACACAGGCGCCCCCACCTGACGTGCTTTCCTCCAGCGAACGTGGTTCTCAGCCCTCCCTCTGGCTCCTCAGGGAGCCAGGCCAGCGGCCCACGGACGGGAAAGTCCATGTACATCCTCCCCGGCTCCAAAGCCCTCAGCAGGCGGCAGATGGGCACGGAGAGACTCTGCCCCTGCACAGCCGGCCATGCACACCCCTCCACGCTCAGCAGACACGCCCCCGACTTAGAGAGGAAGGGAGGAGAGAAACATGGATGTGAAAGAGAAACATCCATCAGCTGCCTCCTGAATGCCCACCCCTGGGGATCGAGCGTGCAACCCGGGCATGTGCGCTGACAAGGAATTGAACTGGCAACCGTTTGGGGCATAGAATGATGCCCAACCACTGAGCCACACTGGCTGGAGCAAGTCCCAGACCCTTTATTACTATTTTTTTTTTTTAATAATATATTTTATTGACTTCTTACAGAGTGGGAAGGAGAAGGATAGAGAGCCAGAAACATCCATCAGCTGCCTCCTGCACACCCCCCTACTGGGGATGTGCCCACAACCAAGGTACATGCCCTTGACAGGAATCGAAGCTGGGACCCTTCAGTCCGCAGGCCGATGCTCTATCCACTGAGCAAAACCGGTTTCAGCAAGCCCCATACTTTTGAACTCCAAGCTTTTGCATATGCTGGGTCCCCCACCAAGGGTGCTTACCTCTCTCACTGTGACTAGAATGTGCCGTCCTAGTTCTCAGAAGCCCTTGAGAAATCCATCAGTGCTCCCATCCCCACCCCCCCGCCCCAAGCCAGAGAAAACCACCCACCTCTGCCTCTCCCCACTGCTTGTCTGCTTTCTCTAAGGAGTCAGCTGACTCGCTGGCTGGACTAAGTCCCTGGGCTCACTGCTTTCCCATTGGGCTTGGCGTCTTCCCTCAAACCACTTTTCTCCCAGGATTCCTGGTGTTCCCCCCACCCCCGCCCACATCATCGGACCCAGTCAACTGGCAAACGTCCCTGCCAGCTCCTCAACCAGTGCCAGTTCCTCCCAAAGCCATGTCCTTCCTGCCTCTCCTCATGCCAACACCCACTTCCACTTACCGGGGACGTGGCCCCGCCCACTGACCCCGAAGGCTGAGTTCGACCAATCAGATTCTGCCCTGGGAGTTTGAACTGTGACAAGCTGAGAGAAGGACAGCCAGCAGCAGGAGGTGAGGAAGCTAGACCCAGGGAGCCTTTGAGGTCCACTAACAGGGGAGTCCCTGTCACAGAAGTCATGCAGGGAGCAGACGGTCTCCAGAACCGACACCTCCACAGCCACCTCCCTGCAGAGCCACCCAGAGCAGAGTCTCCCATTCATTCCAGACTTGGTGCTTCCTGGCCAAGGCCCGACTCCTCGTATCCCGGCCCATCACAAGCTGCCCATGCTTCCCAGACTCTCCCCACACTTTTCTCCATCCAACCAACACTCATGAGCTCAGAGTTTGCATCTTGCTAAGTCTTCATCACCCCCAAGAACTGAGAGTGACTATGATCACACCCAGGTTACAGATGGGTCGGCAGCCCCTCTCTCACCACATATAGCTCTTGAGTACTTGAAATGCAGCTGATCTGAATGTTTTACGGGTGTAAAATACTCACTGGATTCCGAAGATTTGGTATAAAAAAAGCACAACACACCACGTAAAACACCAAGTTTTTCTATATTAATTACATGCTGAAATGCTATTTTAGATAGGCTGGGTTAAAGGAAAGACATTCCTGTGGCTAATCTCACCCTTCTTTTAACTGTTTAAAAATGTGGGTCCAGCCGAAACCAGTTTGGCTCAGTGGATAGAGTGTCAGACTGAAGGGTCCCGGGTTCGATTCCAGTCAAGGGCTTGTACCTTGGTTGCGGGCACATCCCCAGTGAGGGGTGTGCAAGAGGCAGCTGATTGATGTTTCTCTCTCATCGATGTTTCTGACTCTCTATCCCTCTCCCTTCCTCTCTGTTAAAAATCAATAAAACATTTTTTTTTTTAAATGTGGATCCAAGAAAGTTTCAATGACGGTTATGACTCATGATATTTCTATTGGACTGCCGCTGCTCTAGGAAAAAAACGATGGCCCTTGGCCCATTTTTATACATCTAAGAGCTAAGAATGGTTTCTACATTTAAAAATATGAGGGGTTGGTTTTTTTTTTTTAATTGATTCCAGAGAGAAAAAGAGAGGGAGAGAGAGAGAGAGAGAAACATCAATGACGAGAGAAAATCACTGATCAGCTGCCTCTTGTACACCCTACACGGGGGATGGAGCCTGCAACCCGGGCCTGTGCCCTGACCAGGAATCGAGTTGTGACCTCCTGGTTCACAGATCAACGCTCAACCATGCTGGCCAAGCGGTTTCTACATTTTAAAAAAATATATATAAATGTTTTATTGATTTTTTACAGAGAGGAAGAGAGAGGGATAGTTAGAAACATCGATCAGCTGCCTCCTACACCCCCCCCCCCCACCCGGGGATGTGCCCACAACCAAGGTACAATATATGCCCCTGACCGGAATCGAACCCGGGACCCTTCAGTCTACAGGCCAACGCTCTATCCACTGAGCCACACCGGCTTCAGCTGTTTCTACATTTTTAAAAAATTGTAAAAAAAAAAAAAAAAAAAAAAAAAAAAAAAGCGGGGACTGGTTTGGCTCAATGGATAGAGCGTCGGCTTGGGGACTGAAGGGTCCCGGGTTCGAATCCGGTCAAGGGCATGTACCTTGGTTGCGGGCATATCCCCAGTAGGGGGTGTGCAAGAGGCAGCTGATCGATGACTCTCTCTCATTGATGTTTCTAACTCTCTATCTCTCTCCCTTCCTCTCTGTACAAAATCAATAAAATATATTTAAAAAAAAAAAAAAAAAGGAAAAGGAAAGATCATATGTCAGAGACCCTAAGTGGTTTACAAAGCCAAACATATGTGCTCTCTGTTCTAGCACAAGGGCCTCAGAAAGACGTGGCGAAGCTCTCCACCAGAAATGCCCCCAGATCAACACGATGAATACGAGAGGCAAAGCTTACGGGACACCTCAGCGTGCCACCCGCGGTCAGGGCACTGAGCAAACCGTGACGGCCGGGCCCTCACGCTGCATGGTGGAGGTACTGCTGCAATCAGCCCATTTTACAGATGGGGACACCGAGGCCCAGGAAGGTTCTGTACCCGTCTAGCTCAGAGGCGGCAGAGATTCGTACCAGTTAGAGGACAGTCAGAGTCAGGCCCTCCACAACCATGCCGCCTGCCTGCCCCGATTCCGGGCACACGATCGAGTCCCCGACTGCACTGGTGGCCCAGCCCCGAGGCCATGCGTCCCCCATGCCAACGCACACGTGTGTGTTGTATTTTAAGCGCCGAGTCCTCGCCCAGCCCCCTCCTCTGCCCCAGGCCAGCGGGAGGTGGTGTCAGATGGCTCTGGCTCCGTGCCCGGCTCAGAACTCACCAGCCCAATGATTTCCTCTCTCTGATCATGGACTTCCTCGTCTGTAAATTGGGAGCCGCGGTCCCTGCCCACAGCCCTGCTCCGTGCCCAGGGCTGAGCACCCAGGAGCGCGGGCTGCTCCGTCGTCCGTGCTGGACAGAATTGCAGAGAGAGCCGCCGGGTCTGGCGCTGAGGGCAGCGGGGCTGCGGGCAGGGCCCAGCTGGGAAAGCTTTGGGAACACTGCTCTACTGCTCTGTGCCTCAGTTTCCTTCCCTGGGAAATGGGGATAATAATCCCTCATAAAGGAAGGTAGGCCCTCACTGGTTTGGATCTGTGGATCGAGCATCGGCCTTCAGACTGAAGGGTCCCGGGTTCGATTCCCGTCAGGGGCATGTACCCTGGGTGCGGGCACATCCCCAGTGTAAAAAGTCAATATTATATATATATATATATATATATATATATATATATATATATATATATATATATATATATATATTTTTTTTTTTTTTTTTTTTTTTTTAAAAAGGAAGGTAGATTATAAAGATAAATCTTGGAGCCCATGCTATTTGGCTCAGTGTCGGCCTATGGACTGATGAGTCACGGGTTCGATTCCGGTCAAACACATGCCTGGGCTTCAGGCTTGATCCCCCGTGAGGGGTGTGCAGGAGGCAGCCGATCGATGATTCTCTCTCATCATTGATGTTTCTCTCTCCCTCTCCCTTCCTCTCTGAAATATCTATCTATCTATCTATCTACATGTATATGATAAATCTTGCAGCCCTGGCTGGTTTTTCTCAGGGGGTAGAGCATCAGCCCATGCACCAAAGGGTCATGGGTTCGATTCCCAGTCAAGGGCACGTATCTGGGTTACAGGTTTGATTCCTGGCCCCTGTGGGAGCGATGTGGGAGGCAACCAATCAATGTGCCTCTCTCATAGCGGTGTTTCTTTCTCTTTCCTCCTCCCTTCCACTCTCTCTCTCTCTCTCAAAAAAAGGGGGGGGGGGTTGGAATGAGGGGTTGAGGACAAATATGTGACACCTTAATCAATAAAGAAAATTTTAAAAAAGGAAAAAATATCCTCAGGTGAATACTAACAAAACAAAAAAATTATAATTATTATTAAAATTCCTACCCTACCCCCTGAGCCCTAGACAGGTTTATAGGCAGTTGTAACAAACGTTCAAAGAACAATTAATTACTACCTTATACACACTGTTGAAAAGATCCCTTAAAAACAGAAAAGGAAATATCACACAATACTCATATGAGGCCATACAAAGTCTATGAAAAAATTATAGCAAAAAAAAAAAAAGGTAAAATTTGGAGACAGTTTTGCACAACAATATAATATACTTCATGTCACCGAATGGTACACTTCACAAGGGTGAGGATCAACTTCGTGGCATGCATAGGATGCCACAGTTAAAGGGGGAAAAAGATTAAACTACATTCTGACTGTGACGTGCCCCAAATCCTGTCCAATTCCTACTATTTTTTATTTTTGTACTTCAGAGAGGAAGGGAGAGGAAGAGAGAGACAGAAACATCAATGAAGAGAGAGAATCATTGATCAGCTGCCTCCTGCACGCCCCCTACTGTGTATGGAGCCTGCAAGCTGGGCATGTGCCCTGACCGGGAATCGAACCGTGACCTCCTGGTTCATAGGCTGACGCTCAACCCCTGAGCCATACAGGCCAGGCCCCAGTTCCCACTATGGGTGTCTATTCAACACGTCCCTCGCTTGTCCCAGGCTGACTGGCCAAATGGGCCCAGAGGTCGTGAGGGTAAAATCATGTACACAGGGCACTACCAGGTGGTACAGCCCTGGGGGACGCAGGAGAACCAGCCAGGGGGTGACACTCGAGACTCAAGGCCCTGGGAACGCTCTGGTGGATGGCTGAGTGGTGGGACAAAAGCATTCATTCTAGCATTTTGCTTTTTTTTTTTTTTTTTAATACATTTTATTGATTTTTTACAGAGAGGAAGGGAGAGGGACAGAGAGTTAGAAACATCGATGAGAGAGAATCATCGATCAGCTGCCTCTTACACACCCCCTAATGGGGACGTGCCGGCAACCAAGGTACGTGCCCTTGACCGGAATCGAACCCGGGACCTTTCAGTCCGCAGACCGAGGCTCTATCCACTGAGCCAAACCGGTTTCGGCTAGCACTTTGCTTTACAACTTACAAATCCCTCCTGACCGTTCTTTGAAATGTGTCAGATTGCATGCCAAAAAAGACGATAAAATATGGGTGAAAGGTTATGCTGTCTGGGGCGGGGCAGGGGGAGCAGGACCAGCCAGGAGGGGACGATGGTGAAAGCGGAGTAATGGGTACACACAGACCCGGGATTCTATTCGCTCTCCTTTCCCCGCAATGAAATGGCTTAAAAATAATGCCAGGAAACTACACAACGTCCACCTCATAAAACACTCCGTAAAGGGTGTAATAACCGTCATCACCCTTACAGTTAATCCGCCCCGTCTGCATGTGAGAAGGAACAACACCCAGGGTTAAGTGAAACGTGACAGCGTACCCCGAGGCCAGAACATGGGCCCTGTCCCCTTGTCAACACCCAGCCAGCGACAATGACTCATGTGCAGAATGGCCTCCACTTCTGGGGTCGCCATCGGGGTACTCAATGGCTCCCTGCCCTTCCGAGTGCTCACCCTCCTCCTTGCTCTGCCATATATAAAAATAAATTATATATATATATATATATATATATATATATATATATATATATATATTTTATTGATTTTTTACAGAGAGGAAGGGAGAAGGATATAGAGCAAGAAACATCGATGAGAGAGAAACATCGATCAGCTGCCTCCTGCACACCCCCTACTGGGGATGTGCCCGCAACCAAGGTACATGCCCTTGACCGGAATCGAACCCGGGACCCTTCTGTCCGCAGGCTGATGCTCTATCCACTGAGCCAAACCAGTTAGAGAAGTGAACACTTTAAAAAATATATATATATTCTTATTGATCTCAGAGAAGAAGGAAGAAGGAGAAACATCAACGAGGGGAGAGAATCATTGATTAGCTGCCTCCTGACGCCCCCCACTGGGGATCCAGCCTGCAACCAGGGCGTGTGCCCTTGACTGGGATTGAACCTGGGACCCTTCAGTCCTGGGACCCCACAGTCCACAGGCCGATGCTCTGTCCACTGAGCCAAACCAGCGAGGCAGGGCCTTGCCCAGCACTTATCCTGCATTAACCCTCCGGCCCAACTCTACCTGCCCAGGAGCCAAGCACCGCAGATGCCAGCAAACCTTCTGCAAAGGGCAGACAGGTAACGCGGTCACAGCTCTGCAGGCCAGCGAGGCCCGGCTGCAAAGGCCCCACTCTGAGTGTGAAGTGATATGCAAATGAGTGGGTGTGGTTATATGCTAATGAACAGTCAGACTGATATGCAAATGAGCGGGTGTGGCTATATATCCAGGCCGAGGGATGCAGCCCTCGGGGCTGGAACTGGCTGGTGTGGAGGAATGGGCAGCAGGGATCTGCCTAAAAGGTTTCAGCTGTGCCTGACACATAGGCATGCCCAGCCCATCGGCGACGGCATCACAGGTGACGTCACGTTCACAGTTACGTCATGCAACGCCCTCCAGGGACCAGAGCTCCCCCGCTTCGCTGTAACCGCACTGCCACCCGGCACCCAGGGTAACTAGAGCAAACCGTTAGCGGCGGGTTAGCTCGTTCTAGGAACAGACACACGGAACAGCGTCTCCGAGGCTGCCGTCCCGTCCCCGCGGGCTGTGCGCTCAGAAGGGCCCGGGGGGGGGGGGCGCCAGGGGCGCTGTCCCCGCCGCCCAGCCCGGCCTCCAGCGGGCGCGGGGTCCCCGGGGTGACGCCCGCCCAGCCCGGCCTCCAGCGGGCGCGGGGGTCCCCGGGGTGACGCCCGCCCAGCCCGGCCTCCTGCGGGCGCGGGGTCCCCGGGGTGACGCCCGACCAGCCCGGCCTCCAGCGGGCGGGGTCCCCGGGGCTCACCTTGAGGGAGGGGACGTCCTCGGCGCGGATGACGAACTCGTCGCGCTCGCGGAAGATGCCCTCGCCGCCGCTCTCGCCCGCCTCGTCGTCCGTGTCCCCGCACAGCGCCGCGCCCGCCTGCTTCTGCGCCAGGTGCAGCGGCCGCGCGTCCGGCGGCTCCGGCTCCTCGGGCGACGGCGCGGGCTCCTCGGGCGGGGCGGCCGGGGGCGGCGGGGCGGGGGGCGAGGGCAGGGCGGGCGGCGGCGGAGGCGGCGGCGGATGAGGCGAGCTGGGTGCGGGGGCCGGGGCCGGGGCCGGGGCCGGGGCCGGGGCCGGGGCGGGAGCGGGAGCCAGAGGCCCTGGAGCCGGAGCCGGAGCCGGAGCCGGAGCCGGAGCGGGCATGGGAGCCGGTGATGGAGCCGGAGCCGGAGCCGGAGGAGCTGGAACCGGAGCTGGAACCGGAGCCGGAGCCACCAATGGGGGAGGCGAGGGCAGGGCCGGCGGCGGGGGCGGCGGCTGGGGCGTTGGGGCGGGCGGCGGAGAGGGCGGCGGCTTCTCCTCCAGCAGCGGGGGCTCTGGGGGCGAGAGGAGCATCAGGGCTGCACCCCCAGGGGCCCCCTTCCCTCCTCCCCACCTCTGAGCTCCAGCCTGCTTCCCATCAAGGTGTCTGCTGTCTGAGCGGTGCCCCCAGCTCCGCCCAGTCTCCTCTAGGGCGCCAATCGCCCCCCACCCCACCCCATCCCCACCCCCACCCCCACCCCACCCCGCACCCACCCCATCCCCACCCCCACCCCCCCCCCCCCCCCCCCCCTCCCCCACCCCACCCCACCCCCACCCCGCACCCAGACATCCCTCCTGATGAGACAGTTCCTCAGCTCCCACCCCCACCCCACCCCACCCCCACCCCATCCCCACCCCACCCCCCACCCAGACATCCCTCCTGATGACACGGAGCTCCCCAGCTCCCACACGGCTACCCCTGCCCCCCACCCACCCTTCACCTCCGTTTCTTTTCTTCTCTTTTTTTCTTGTTACTCTTCCGCCCTGGCCCCTCCAAGGCTCCCATCTGACCTGCTCTTCTAACCTAAGGTGACCAGACGAACCGCTTTTTTTAAAAACGCTGCAGGACAAATTGTTAGAAAGCAGGATGGGCGTCTGGTCACCTGCTCTCCTAACCTGTCCAGTCACCTTCCTGACCGTCAATCCGCACCTCCACAGACACCCACCCGCAGGAAGCCCGGGTCCCTGTGACCTCTCTCTCCAATGTCCTCCTCGGTCCTCCCACCCGGACGGTCCTTGCTGTTTCCCAGCCTCCAAAGACCCCGTCTCTGTGCTCTGTATCCCAACACCATTGCTCAGTCCCACCCACGCCCCCCATCATGGTCAGGAGTCTTCTATGCTGTTAAAGCTCTGTCCTCACCAACTGTCCCCCACTCTGGCCATCTCTCCCCTGCTCCCCGGCCCAGTCCCTTCGAAATCCCTTGCTCTGATCTGCCCGTTTCCAAATGCCATCTCCACCCCGGAACCTCTCGTCCCTAAACATGCACGTCCCTTCCCGTGACGAGCCCTCTGCCTCTATTGCCGCCCAGGCCCCCGAGGCCCATGCCCAGCGCCCACCCCAATGCCCATTTTAGTCCTGAACGTGGCTTGGTGGCCCCGACGCCCTCGCCTGGCTCCAACCCCAGTGCCTCCTTGGTCTTCCCAATTCTGAAACCAAACCTCTGTCCTGCTCCGAGGTCCCATCCTCCTCCACCCACGTCAGCCTCCATTCTCAGAATAACCGATGCCCTCCTCCTCCGTGCTAACTCCTAATGGGTCTCTGTAACATCCCTCTCCGAGCCCTCAGGCCCCCTCATTAACTGCCCCAAATGCCCTGCTCCACACCCAAACCCCAACACCTGCTACCCTCAGATCAGAGCCCCCTACAGACTCGCCATACCCACCGCCTGCCCCGCTTGCCTTCCACAAGGCCAGTCAGCGTTCCGGTCTCTTTTTAAACCACCCTCCCTAGCTGGTTTGGCTCAATGGATAGAGCATCAGCCTGTGGACCGAAGGGTCCCGGGTTTGATTCCAGCCAAGGCACATGCCTGGGTTTTGGGCTCAGTCCCCAGTGTGGGGCGTGCAGGAGGCAGCCAATCAATGATTCTTTCTCATCATTGATGTTTCTCTTCCTCTGTCCCTCTCCCTTCCTCTCTGAAATCAATAATATATTAAAAAATATAAAAATAGCCAAAACCGATTTGGCTCAGTGGATAGAGTGTCCACCTGTGGACTGAAGGGTCCCAGATTTGATTCCGGTCAAGGGCATGTACCTTGGTTGCGGGCACATCCCCATTGGGGGGTGTGCAAGAGGCAGCTGATCAATGATTCTCTCTCATTGATGTTTCTCTTTCCCTCTCACTTCCTCTGTGTAAAAAAATCAATAAAATATATTTAAAACACACACACACACCCACACACATATATATATATGTGTGTGTGTATATATATATATATATATATATATATATACATACATACACACACACTACCCTCCCTAAGCCTTCTCTCAGCCCCCCGAAATCTCCCTGCTCTTTAGCACTCATCACTCACTCCCAGAACACTTCTCAGGGACCGGATCCCCTGCCAGTTTAAAAAGCTCACCGAGCCAAAACCGGTTTGGCTCAGTGGTAGAGCGTCGGTCTACGGACTGAGGGGTCCCAGGTTCGATTCCGGTCAGGGGCATGTACCTTGGTTGCGGGCACATCCCCAGTAGGGGGAGTGCAGGAGGCAGCTGGTGGATGTTTCTCTCTCATCGACGTTTCTAGCTCTCTATCTCTCTCCCTTCCTCTCTGTAAAATACCAATAAAATATATTTAAAAAATTAAAAATAAAAAGCTCACCGGGTACCCCCTGACCAGGTAGCTGCCCTCATCACTTAGAACCTGCCCTGTCCCCAAGCATTCTCCAGTGCCCACCTCGGGGCCCCTGCCCGTCCACTTAGCACCTGCGGGCAGATTAGGAAAAAACACACCCCTTTCTCAAAACACCTGTGTGCCCTCAGCAGCGCTCCCGCCATAGATAGGCAAATCTACGCCCCCTCACCCAGCGTCCCTTCCACTGAATGGTTCCCAGCATCCCTCACAGACAGCCAGTCCCTCTTTCCCAGCTCACCAGGCGTGCCATTGCTGCTGGCACAGGGGAGCCCGGGGAGAGGGGGCGGCCCCGGGACAGGAGCCTCGGTCGCCAAGGGGAGCCCGTCCGGAGGGGAGGAGTCCTTGGGCCCCACGAGGGGCGGGTCGTCCAGGGCGGAGATGGCCGAGGAGATGCTCTCCTGCAGGTCCCGGTTCTTGGCCACGGAGTCCTCCTCGTCCGAGGAGAAGGAGGGCAGCGTCTCCAGATTGCGCTTCAGCTCCTCGTCCAGCCGCTTGCAGGGTGAGGGGCAGCCCAGCCCCAGCCCCTCGCTCTCGGCCGCCTCCAGGGCGCCCCCCAGCCCGAAGGCGCCCGCGGGCGGGTGCGGCACGGCGGGGCCGGCGGGGGGCGGCGGCTGCAGGCCCCGGGGCCCGGGGGGCGGCCCGCCCTTCGGGGGGCTGAGCGGCGGGGTCATGCTGGCCTGGTACAGCGGCGGGTGGCGCTTGCCGGACTTGAGGAAGTCCAGGAAGGAGGCCATGAAGCCGGACTTCATCTCCGGCTGCTTCTCCTCCACCTCCTTGATCTTAGCCTCGATCTTCTCCCGCGTCAGGCTCGAGTCCAGGCTGTTGTGGTCGGCGCCCGGCAGGGCGTCCCCCGACGGGGCCCCCAGACCCTCACCAGCCTTGGGCACGGACAGCTTGATCTAAATACGGGAGCAGTGGGGGGGGAAGGGAAGGGGGGTCAGGGCCCGAGAGTCGAGCCCCAAGTCCCCTCTCTCCTCCCTCAGACCCAGGCGTCCAGAACCCAGCGCCCTCCCGATGTCAGACTCCGACGTGGAAGTCCCCAGACGCGGCCCACGGAGTCCTTGAGTTCAAGTCCGCGGCCGCCCTGGGATTGCAGAACGACAGGACTCGGTTCCATCCTTTTATTACTCACTGGCCTCTCCTCGCCCAGGCAGGGGGCCCAGGGCTCCGCACCTCCCCCCTCCCCCCCAGGCCCAGGCATCTAGGATCCGCCATGAAGAAGAACCCAAGCGCCAACCTCTCAGCTCCCTCTAGAACCCGAGTGTCGGTTCTCCGATCGCAGTCCTGGCATTTCGGCCCAATTAGAGTCATCCCCTCGCAGGTTTTAGAAATATAAACCAGCGGAGCCAGTGTGGCTCAGTGGTTGGGTTTTGAGCCAGGAACCAAGAGATCACTGGCCTGATGCACATGCCCAGGAGGCACGCTCGATCCCCAGCGGGAGACATGCAGGACACGGCCAATCAATGATATTTATCATCCGTGTTTCTCTGTCTTTCTCTCTCTCTCCATCCCTCTCCCTTCCCTTCCCTAGAAAAACAAACAAAAAAACCCAGTAAAAATATTTTTAAAAATAAGAATATAAAAAAGAAAGAGCCAGGACCGGTGTGGCTCAGTGGATAGAGCGTCGGCCTGCGGACTGAAAGGTCCCAGGTTCGATTCCGGTCAACGGCATGTACCTTAGTTACGGGCGCATCCCCAGTAGGGGGCGTGCAAGAGGCAGCTGATTGATGTTTCTCTCTCATCCATGTTTCTAACTCTCTATCCCTCTCCCTTCCTCTCTGTAAAAAAATCAATAAAATGTATTTTTAAAAACCAGTAAAAAATATTTTAAAAGATGAAAATATAAAAAAGAAATAGAAACCCATATCCCTAGTCACCCTCCAGGACTTCCTTCCGCTACGATTCAGGTGCTGCGCGCCCTCACCTTCAGCGGCTTCAGCGGCTCCAGCCGGGGGGCCCCCGCTTCCTCGGCCTTCCTGCCCCGGCCGCGGCCCCGGCCGCGGGGCTTCTTGGCGCCGTCGGCGGGCGCGGAGGACAGGGCCGGCCCCGGGGCGGCCGGCGCCTCCAGCGGGCGGATGCGGGGCCTCCCGCGGGGCCGGGGCGGGCCGTCGCGCTTGGCCTTGGTGGGCCTGCGGCCGCGGCGCCGGGGCCCGTCGGGGCCGGGGTTGGGCGGGCAGAAGTCGATGTCCCCCAGCGGCGACAGGGCCGGGCGGGAGCGGCAGCTGGACACCAGGTCGGGCAGCCGCCGGGGGTTGAGGCGGATGTCAGCCGGCACGTCGGCCTTGTCCTCGTCGGCCTCGAACTCGTACTCCTGGGCGTACAGCTTCTTGGGCGTCTGGAAGGGCGGGTCGCGCCGCCGCAGCAGGTGGAAGGAGGACGTCTTGAGCAGCTTCTTTGGCTTCGTGGAGCAGAAGATGGGCGAGGTCAGGCCGCCCTTGGGCTCGGGCGGCGGCGGCGGCGGCGGCGGGGGCGCCCCCTGGTGGGGGCCGCTCTGGATCAGGCCGAGCGGCTCGGCGTTGACCGTGGACGGCAGCTCGGGCGGCTTGCCGTGGTCCAGGCCCAGGCCCGGCGCCTCGGGTCCGGCTCCGGACGCCCGGCCGGGGCAGTAGGGCCCGTAGGGGTCGTAGGCCGGGGGGCCCGGCGGGGGCCCGGCGCCCGCCTTGGGGTCCCCCTCGTCCTCGGGGGGCCCGGCCTTGCCGTAGTCGTCGGCGGCGCCCCCGCCGAACATCTCCTCCATGGTGGGGAAGAAGCTGCGCTCCTCGTCCTGCAGCAGCGAGTCCGGGAAGCAGATGGAGGTGAGCGGCACGAAGCGCGGCGCCTTGGGGCCCTGCGGGCTGGGGCTGCGGTAGGCGCCCGCCGGGTCCTTGCCCTCGCCGCTGGGCGGGCCCACGCCCGCGTCCCCGGGCCCGGGGGGCAGCGGCTCCAGGGCCCCCAGCAGCTCCTGCATGGTCCCCGGCGGCTCCAGGCCCTCCTCCGGCCGCAGGCGGGGGCTGGGCGCGCCGGGCTCCAGCCCGTGGCTGCGCAGATGAGCCTCGAGCTGCAGAGGCATGGGCGGCGGAGGGGGCGGCGGCGGGGGCGGCTGGGGCGGCCCGTCCCGGGCGGCCGGTTCGAGGAGGTGGACTCCGACTTTGGGGGTGCTGGAGGACGGGCTGGGGGTGTGGCTGAGGACGGACGGGAGCAGCTGCGGGGGAGGCGGCGGCAGCACCAGGGGGAGGTCGGGGCCTCCCGCCTCCAGGAGGAGGCCGTGCGGGGTGGGCGGGGCGGGCTGGGCCGTCGGGGGCGGGGGCGGCGGGCTCTTCTGGAGAAACGCCCCCAGCTCCTTGGCGCCGGCCCCGTAGTGGACGACCGAGGTGGCCAGCCCCTCGGGGGTCTCCCCGCCCCGCTCCGGCCCCTTCTTCTTCTCCTTCAGCCGCCCCAGGCCCAGCTCCAGGGCCGCCGTGGCGCCCTCGTCCAGGCTGGCGCTGGTGCGGATGACGCTCTGCAGGTGGTACCTCTGGGGGTCCTCCTTGGCCAGCTCGTAGGGCGCGCCCGGGGGACCCCCGGCCCCGCCACTGCCCCCGAGTCCTTTGGAGGCGTCGGCCGCCCCGTCCTCGCCCACCAGGCCGTCGGCCCCTGAGGTCCTCGGCGGGCTGGGCGCCTGCAGGAGGTGCTGGATGAGGAACTCCTCGTCCTCGGTGCGCTCGGCGGGCGGGCCCCCGGGGCCCGCCAGCAGCTCGGAGCCGTCCCCCTTGCCTTTGTAGCCGCCCGCCCCGGCCGCCGCGTAGCTGCCGGCTCCCGGGGGCGCCAGGAACGAGGCCGAGGCCAGGACGGAGCTCAGGTACTTGCCGGGGGCCCCCGGAGAGCCGACCCCCGGCGGGCGCCCGGAGGAGGCCGGCGGCGACTGCAGCGGCCGGATGATGTGGGACGGGCTGGCCTCGCCGCCGCCGCCCAGGGAGCCGGGGCCCCAGCCGCCGCCGTGGCCCGACAGCGCCGGGGAGTGGCCGGTGCTGTAGCTGAGGGAGGGGCTGGCGGTGGGCAGCCCCTGGGAGTGGGCGGCCGGGCCCGGGTACGGCTCCCCCTGCACCCCGTACAGCTGCCCCTGCAGCTGGTCGGGGGAGTAGCTCTGACACGTGGCCAGGCCCGGAGGCTGGGGGCCGCTCGGGGGCTGAGGGGGGCCCCCCGAGTAGCTAGGGCCTTTGCTCAAGTCCTGGGCTTGACCCCCTCCAAACCCTTGCCCGTAGGCCTGGGGTCCGAGAAGCCCCTGGGGCTGGCCGGGGGAATAGGCCTGGCCTCCCGCCCCGCCAGCCCCAGAGGACTTCCCGGTGGCATAGGCCGGGCCCCCCAGGCTCTGGCACTTGGGGGTGGCCGTCGAACGGGGCGGCGGGGGCCTGCTGGCAGCCCCCGAGGCTGCCCCGTAGCCGCCTTTGCCCGTCTTATAGCCGGGGGACTGGATGATGGGGCGGTACCCTCCAGCGCCGCCCCCCGCCGCCCCTCCTCCGGCCGCCTCGGGGCCCGCGGCCCTGCCCGACGCCCCGGCCCCGGCCCCGCTGGGCCCGGCCTTGCTGGGCTCCCCGGCGCCCGGGGAGGGCTCGCCGGCGCCCAGGGGGCTGCAGGCCAGGTTGGCCCGGTGGCCCATGGAGGAGTAGCTGCCCCCGCAGCTCAGGTAGTGCTGGAGGGCGTGGGCGGACGGCGGGGGCGGCGGGGGCTGGCCGCTGGCCGGCCGCTGGTAGTGCTTGATGACCGTGTCCTGGCGGGGCAGGGCCCGCTCGGGGGGCCCCGGGGTGGCGCCCGAGAAGTTGTAGAGCTGCGGGGAGGACTGCTCGGCGGCGGCGGCCGCGGCGGCCGAGGAGGAAGCCAGCAGGTTGAACTGGGTCGGGAGGTGCCGGGGAGGGGGCGGCGGGTCTGGGGGGCCGGGGCGGTAAGGGGGGGTCTGGGCCGGGCCGAGACCGGCGGGCCCCAAGACACCGCCCCCCGCCAGGCGCTCAAAGCCTAGCGAGGAGGGCACCGTGGGCGCCTGCGAGGGCTTCAGGTGCAGCACGTCGTGGGGGGACAGGAGCCCGTTGGCGGGCGGGCTGAACGGGGGGTCCTGGAGGCTGAGGGACGAGGGCACGGGGAAGGGGCGGCTGCCGAAGGAAGCCGGGTGCTGGTAGGCCGACAGGGCCGAGGAGGACGGGAAGGTGCTGGAACCCGGCAGGGCGCCCGAGATGAAGAGCTCCGTGGGGCCCGGCGTGTGCATGGCTGGGGATGACGGAGGAGGAGACCGCGGGTCAGGGTGGACCACAAGCCGGCCCCACCCCGGCCCTCTCTGTGAAGCCGGCAGCAGCGGGCTTACCTGTTTGCCAGGAAGGACTCCGGAACTGGGAGAGGAGAGAGGAGGCAGAGGGGCCTGGCTGGGGGCCCCGGGACTCCAGGGCCGAGATGAGGTTCATGACGGAGGCGTCGGGCCCTGCGGAGCCTGCGTGGTGGAGGCCAGTGTCAAAGAGTCCAGAGAGGCCTGGCCAGGAACAGGGGACAGAGTGTCAGCGAGGCCGGGGACAGGGCAGGGTGGAAAGGGGAAGCAGGATGGGGTGCAATGCGGTCACAGGGCAGGGAGCCCAAGAAGAGAAAGGTAGGCAAAGGAATAGAAAAATCCGGAAGGGAAGGAAGTGAGAGAGCCAGCGGGCAGGGAGTTGCTAGGATTGGAGGCAGAGGGTGAGGCTAAAGAATCTGGGCAATTCCAGCAAGGACAAGGCATGGCCTGGCCTGAGCTATGCAGTCGGACTAAGAGGACACATGAAAAGGGGCCGAGTCAAAGTGAGAAGGATCCAGAAAAACAAATAATAGGGGAAGGAAAAACAGAGCCAACCAGGAAGGTCACGATCAAATGGGACTCCCCAGTCTCATTGCTGGCCCATCCAGGGAGGGCAGTAGGATAAAAATAAATAATAAAAATGGACCAATCAGAAGCCTTAGAGGCAGAGCCACGGGGGAGGATAAGGAAAGGGCCAATCTAAGGGGGGAAGGAGGCTGTCCAAAGAATCACTGCCAATCAGGAAGAACGGCGATCAGAAGGGAAGAGTTCAGAGGAACCCGGAGCAGAGAGATCAGGTAAAACCCAGAAGGAAGCGATTGGCTGGACTGGAGACAAGGAAAAGGCAGGAAGAGAAGGTGGGATGTGGGGGCTGTGGGGATGGGACCAATGGGAGGGGAAGAGGGCGGGGCCAGGAGCAGAGGCGGACCAATCCGGCGTGAAATTGAGCTGCTCCAGGCCAACCAATCAGAGGAAGGACAGACGTGGGCGGGCCGAAAGCCAGGGGCAAGGCCAATGAGAATGGGGCGGGGCTTGCCCCAGCCAATCAGCTGCCTCGGAGGGAGGGGAGGACTCAGTGGGAGCGGGATGGGGGGGTGTCCCCGTACCTGCAGGGTGGTGGTTGGTGGCATAGCTTTGCAGTGGGTGGGGGGCCCCGTAGGCCTGGCGATGTAAGATGTCCGTCTCGGGGTGCGAGGTCCGGGAGCTGCCATAGACCAAGCTGGGGCGGAGGGTGGGGAGGGGGAGACGTTAGGGTAACCTCCTAAGCTGACCTCGGAGAAGGGAATTCAGCAAATCCCTCGGGGAGCTGGGGGAGAATATTCCAGCTGAACTGGGGAGGGGGATATTTTTAAGGAACTTGGGCCCTGAGGGAATGGGGTGCCCAACGAAAGAGCCATAGAAATGGTCCCCACTCGAGCCCCGGCAGCAGTAGGAACCCCGAGTTCCAGCAAATAGGGCCCCTATAGCCTCCCGTTTACAAACAGAGACATGCACCAGGTTGAGACAAACCCTGAGAGGGTGGAGTCAGAGAAAGTGCCTCGAGTTGAAAATGGAGGGGCTACATGGGAGGGAGGGCACCCAGTTGGTGACACAAAACCTGGGGCCAACCCCAAGGCTGCGCACACACACACACACACACACACACACACACACACCCTGCTCCTGCAGACACGTGGGGACACACAGGCCCCGGACCTCCAGGACTGGTGCAGAGCCAGTCAGGAGCAGGAGGCAGGCCGTTCTCCCAATGGGAGGGATGCGGGATGAGGGGAAGGGGATAATAAAGGACCAGGTTCAAGTGCGACCGTGAACACCGCCCAGCCCCCCTTCGGGCTGAGGTTCAAATGCATGGAACCACGCAAAGCCAAGTATGTGTTGCAAAGAGTATCCAACTCCGGAGGGGGGGGGGATGGGGGGAAGGATGGGTAGATACAGAGGGAAGAGCCCCACATGGAACACACGTGTGGTCATGCCCAGCCATGCTGGGAAGCCCAGGTGTGTGGGGGAGGGAGGTGGCTCAGGGCAGGTGAGGAGTGAGGGCGCGACACAAACAAACAGCAGGGAAGGGGCAGAGGCGAAGGCCCACAGACTGCCGGCCACACACACACACACCAACACACACAACCACACACCCCAATCCTCCCAGGCAATAATGCACAAAACCCCGGGGCCCCAATCCGTGGCCCAGACTCAAAGAGGTCAAACACTCCACTCCTGGCCATCAAACAGGATTCCCTGCCTGGGGGGGGGGGGTGAAAGGGGGCGTGTCTCAGATACCAGGAGCAGCCCCCCCGCCCCCGCCTTACACACGCGGAACCCCAGCTTCGGAAGGGGGCGGGGCCGGGCCCACTCTGCGCGCGGAATTTCGGGGGGGGGGGTGAGGCCCGAGTGGCGCGGCCTCGAGCAAGTCCCGGAACAATGGGACCTGGGAGGGGGCGCGCCCCCCAGATGCACGTTCCGATTCCCCTTCCCTCGCCACCTTTGCAAGCGCAGAAGCCTGGGGTGCGGGGGGGAGGGGTCGGCGAGCCGGGAATCCGAGGATGGGGGGAAATCCAGGCCTGGCCTCGCCAGTCCCTCCCATTTTCCCAAGGCCTTTCCCGTCCGAAATTGTTTTGCAGCCCCACTTCCACACACACACACACACACACACACACACACACGCACACACCCGCTGCATCCCTCCCCTTGCACGCCGGAGCTGGCTTTGGCGGCGGAGTTTGCAATTTGCAAACTGGGGCGGCGACGGCGGCGTTGCAAACCGAGGAAGGCCGCTCCCTTGCAAGCCGGAGGGGAGTTCGCGATGCACGCGTCACCGGGCGGGCCGGGCCGGGCTGGGCCGGGCCGGACGGGCCGATCCCGGCTCCGCGCGGCCCCCGCCCCCGGGCCCCCTCCCCCGGGCCGCCCCCGGCTCCTTACCTGGCTTTAGCTGACCTCTCGTAACTCCATCCCGCCCCGGCGCCGAGCGGGTCCCCGAAGCCGGCGCTGGGGTAGTTCCTGTCCATGAATTGGCCGCGGTGGAGATTGGGGGGAGGGGGAGGGGGCGGGAGGGAGGGAGGGGGCGCGCGCGCTCTCCTCCGCCGCCGCTCCCTCCGCTGCTGCCGCCGTTCCCCCCTTCGCTCCCTCTCCCTCTCGCTCCCTCCCTCTCTCTCTCTTTTTTCCTTTGCTGCCGCCGCCGAAGGCCCGGGAAGGGCCCGGGCAGGGGAGGGAGGGGACGGGGCGGAGGGGCGGACAAGGGAGGGGGTGCAGCCGCCGAGCCAAGGAGGGGGGAAGGGGGTTCCCCCTGGAGGGAAAGGGGGGGAGGGACCCCGCTGTCTCCGCCTTTGCCCCGGCGCTTGCAAGAGAGAGAAGGGGGGGCGCGCCGCTCGGGAGGGGGCGTCCCGGGCGGCCCCGGGGTGGGTGCGGGCGCTGGGTGCTCGCTCGCTCGCCGCCGCCGCCGCCGCCGCCTCCTCCGCGGCGCTCACGGTGCAGCCATCTTTGCACAAGGCGGCTGGGGGAGGGGGGAGGGGAGGGGGGCGGGCGGCGGGGTGTCTGGCTGTTCTCCGCTTCCTCCCACAATCCCGTGCAAATGCAAAAAAAAAAAAAAAAGAGAGAGAGAGAGAGAGAGAGAGAGAGAGAGAGAGGGAGAGGGTGAACGAGAGACAGCGCAGGCCGGGCTTGGGGGTGGAGGGCGCAACACGGGCACAGACAACCAGCTCCACTGCGCGCAGACGCGCCTGGGGTCGCGATTCCGTTTATTTCCATTTTTTGTGTGCATTTTTTCACTTTGTGTGTGTGTGTGTATGTCTTTTCCAAAGAGCTTTTATTGAGGGGGAAGAGCCTGCCCCTGATGAGTAAGGTTGCAAATATGCCCCCCCCCTGTCCCCCCGGGTTGCAAAGGGCCCCTGTGCGCGCGCGGGGAGCGCATGGAGACACGCGTGTGCACGGGCGGGGCCTGTGTGTGCGTGTGTGTGTCCCGTGTCCCTGGAGGGAGGTGGCCGTGTCCAACCTCACACGCGAGTCTGCACACTCGGCCTGCGTGCCTGGCTCCGAGCCTGCCCCCGGGGGCGGGGATGACGGCGCCCCCCCCCACAAGGTCAAGAACGCGTCGGAGCCCGCGGGGTGCCGGGGCGCGGGAACACTTTCGCGAAGACGTGAGTCCAGCGTACGCGGCGGAAACACGTGTGCCAGGCAGGGTAGGCCTCGAACCGGACGACCCCTACCCGCGGCACCCCCCGTCCCCCCAAGTTCAGCTCCGCAGTTTTTTTTTCAGAGTCTTCGGAGAGCTTCCGGAATCCGGTGTGAATCTGGGGCATGGTTCGGGGAAGCCGGCTCGGCTCCGAAGCAGCTCCTTCACCGAGGCCTCTGGAGGCTGCGTGGGGAGGGGCGCCGTGGGGAGTCAAAGACCCGGCTGTTTTTCCGCCCCCCTCCGCCCTCCACCCTCCACCCCCCGCCCTCTTCCTCGCCAACCCAGACCTTCGCGAACCGCTCCGGGCGCCCCAGCCAATCCCAGGCCCTCTGGGCACAAGGCCCACCCCTTCGGAAGCTCCGCCCTCGGGCTGGGCCACGCCCCCCGCGCCGAAACCCGGCCCGGAATAATGAGCTCCAAGCCCCGCCCCACCCACGCCCCGCCCCGCCAGACCACGCCCATGGCTCCGCCCCCGCACCTGGAGTAGGGCGGCGGAGGTGCGTCGTGCACCCCGGAGGCCGCTAAGGCCTGCTCGTAGGTGGGGAGGCCCGGCGGCTGGGGCGGCGGCGGCAGGGGCGTGGGCGAGCCCGCAGAGCTGAGGGGGCTCAGAGGGCTGATGAGGTCGGCCCTGGGAACAGAAGGAGCACCGTGAGCAGGGGGAAACCTAGGGATATAGGAAGACTCCTAGGGAGAAGGAGGGAGGACTTAGGGACCCAGAGACTGGGGCTGGGAGGGGGACATGTGGAAGGGAGTGAGGAGCCAGGAAAGAAAGAAAGAGGGTCACCTTCAATCTCACACGCGCAGAAAGGCACCTCAAAAGGACAGGCAGAGGCACAGGGACTGGCAGACCCAGAAAACAACTGCCCAGAGAGAGAGACTCGTTCACAGACACACAGGGACAGGCAGAGAAAGGGGGGAAAAAGACGACAGCCTTTGGAGGCAGGTGGACACACACAGAGACAGACACAGCACGGAGACACCACCCACTGACAATAAACTCCTGACAATCCCCCGACCCACCATCCTTCCCAGACTGACGCCACCGCCACCGAGAAAGACACACCTAGACAGCTCCTACAGGCGCCCGCACACAAACATTCGCTGCACCCTGCAGCACGGAAACTGACATACCACCGACGCCCACAGGCTGCTGCTCTGCCAGAGACAAGAGTCGCACACTGATAACCACAACGACACCCAGTACTGCAAAGACGGGAGGTAGCCGAAACCGGTGTGGCTCAGTGGATAGAGCATCGGCCTGCGGACTGAAGGGTCCCAGGTTCGATTCCTGTCAAGGGCATGTACCTTGGTTGCGGGCACATCCCCAGGAGGGGGTGTGCAGGAGGCAGCTGGTCGATGTTTCTCTCTCGTGGATGTTTCTAACTCTCTATCCCTCTCTCTTCCTCTCTGTAAAAAGTCAATAAAATATGTTTAAAAAAAAAAGACGGGCGGTCAGTGCTGATGGAGCTCCTACTGTGTGCCAGGTACTGAGGACACAGACAGACAGACACGCCACAACCGGACACACCTCACAGACTCTCTCTCCTCAGGGCTGTCTCCTGAGACCTCTCAGCAGCGGCCACCAGTCCCCAACCCTTGGCCCATCTCCTTCGGCTGGCCCGTCCTCCCGCCCTGCTCACCCTTCTCTCCCCCCCTCTCCCCTCCCCCCCCAAGTCCCCTTACTCTTGAGGGCTGGGTAGCTGGCTTCTGCCACGTCGCCAGTGTAGGTACCAAAAGGCTGCCAGGCCGGCCAGCACAATGACCAGGATGCCAGACGTCAGCCCCACAACCAGGCCTGCTACGTCCACTCGTACACGCCCTGTGGAGGGGGACGGGGAGAGGGGGGAGAGGGAGCCACTGCCCAGGGGCTGCCACCCCACACACCCCAACATCCAAAGCCTTTCTCCGGAGGGAGGAACACCGGCCAGGAAGCCGGGCAGAGCTGGGGCCACTTCCCAGCTGGCTGACCTGGCTCATTGCTCTGGCCCCCGTTCCCCGCTCTGAAATGGGACCATCGTCCCGCTCTGACAGGCTGCAAACATCCAATGAGATTAAATGCGTAGAGGACCTACGATACCTTCAACGGGCACTAGGAAACATGGCAGCTGTCTCCCCCTGACCACAGAAGCCCCTCCCTGGAGGGTGGTTCAAGACCGTCGTCCTAAGCAATCCATCTGCTAAGATCCTAAGATCTCAGGTAAGGTAGGGAGGTCAGGTGGCCAGCTCTCAAGGCCCCAGCCCCCCCCCCCGACCTGAACACTGCCAGATTTAACAAATAATAATATAGGACACCCCACAAAACTTTACATACACAGCAAGTATTTTTTAAATACAGATATATCCCATCTATTAAGTGGGGACATACTTATACTAAAAAAAAAAAAAAAAAAAAAAAAAGATTCATGTGTGTTTGAAATTTACCGTATTTTTCGGACCATAAGACACACTTTTTTTCCCCCAGAAGTGGGGGGAAAAAGTCCCTGCGTCTTATGGTCCAAATATAGCCTACACATATACTTAAAAAAAAAGTTTTTTTACTTGCCCGGCTCTGTGTGGTCTCTGTGTGCTTGCCCGGCTCTAAAATGGTTCTAAATGCTGCTGTTTACTTTACAGGGTTGATTACATGTGTTTATGACTGTGATGTTGGGTTTTAATGCACATAAAATATTTTAGGACACTATTTGTTTCAGAATCTTTTTTTCTTCATTTCCCTTCTCTAAAAACTGGTGCGTCTTATGGTCCGGAGCGTCTTATGGTCCGAAAAATACGGTAACTCAGAAAGAGGGTGGGGGTAGTTCTTGTATTTAATCTGGCAACCCTGCCCCCCTCTGGAATGCAGCCCCTTTTACAGAGGGGCGAGCTCTCCACTCTGGGGGAATTGCAGAACCCACAGGAAAGCTTTAGGATTTACCAGAAGGCTAGAAAAAATTCATTTACCGCCTCAGCTGGTGTGGCTCAGTGGACAGAGCCTTGGCCTGCGGACTGAAGGGTCCCAGGTTCGATTCCCATCCAGGGCACAGGCCCGGGTTGCGGGCTCCATCCCCAGTGTGGAGCGTGAGGAGGCAGCCGCTCCATGACTTTCTCTCTCTCTCTCTCTCATCATGGATGCTTCTCTCTCTCTCTCCCCCCTCCCTTCCTCTCTGAAATCAATTAAAAATTGTTTCACTTATCAGTGGAGGAATTTCGAGACCTTCCTCCAGTAGCAGATGGCCCCTTCCCTAAGCTGCAGCCCCCTTAGCCCACCGAGGCCTGCGTCTACGGAAAGTGTGTGGGGGAAGGGAGGGGAGGGGAGGGGAGGGGAGGGGAGGGGAGGGGAGGGGAGAGAAGGGGAGAGGAGGGGAGGGGAGGGGAGGGTGTGCAGGGCGGACTCCAGCTTCCCGAGGCTCTGCTAGGTCTTGCTGCTGGGGAGTCCATCTTCAGCACTTGGGGGGCTGGGGGCGGGGGGAGCAGGGAGGTGCTCCCCTCAAACAGCAAACCCCGGCTCTTGGCCCTCTTGACAAAAAGCTGCCCTGAGAAGGCAGGCCCTCGGACACGTTTGAGGTGGATTCAAGCAGTAACCAGGCATCATCCGCCTGTAGCAACGCTGTTACCTCCCCCTAGCAACCCGTCTCCAATGTGAAGGCTCCTGCCCAGACCTAGGGCCTGTTGCTATGGTACATCCACCCCTAGCAACCAGGCCACAAGGGGGTGGGGCATCTGGTGCCTGGAAGGGGGGTCCTCCGGTGGGCAGGAGGCCTAGGGTCCTGAAGCCTGAGTGTGGCTAGGTGTGGTTGCTAGGGAGAAGGCCTCCTTAGCAACCAGACAGAGGCTGGGATGGGCTGCGGGGAGGAGAAGCCAGCCAGGTAGTGAGTGCGGTGGCAGGCGGGCTGGCTTCCGGGGTCCGGCCTGGCCGGGCCTCGTTGCTAGGGAGCGGCCCCTCCCCCCCTTAGCAGCAAGGCTGCAGCCATGCCAGGGCCTCAGAGGGGAGGGTTTGAGGGTGGGCAGACTGGTCCGGTGAGGATGCACAGGTTTCCATGGCCTGGCCTGACCAGGATGTGTTGCTAGGGAACAACCCCCCCTAGCAACCACGCTGCACAAGGGCTGGGGCTCTCCCAGGTGGGCCAGCGGCTGGGAGCCTGAGGCCTGACAGGCGCCGGGCTGCAATTCCTCCCTCCACCCTCACTTCCTGATTCCTGGGAGCACGGGACCTCTTGCCACGAGGTATGGTGGGTTCCCTCAGGCCCACCTATCATCTCAAAAGAGAGGATGCTTTGCCCGGCTGGTGTGACTCAGTGGTTGAGCAGTGACCCATGCAACCAAGAGGTTGCCGGTTCGATTCCTGGTCAGATCCCCGTGCAGGAGGCGGCCAATTGATGTTTCTATTTCTCTCTCAAAACCAAAGTTAAAAACTATTAATCAGCCCTGACCTGTTTAGCTCAGTCGGCCTGCGGACTGAAAGGTCCCAGGTTCGATTCCGGTCAGGGGCATGTGCATTGGTTGTGGGCACATCCCCAGTGGGGGGTGTACAGAAGGCAGCTGATCAATGTCTCTCTCATCAATGTTTCTAACTCTCTGTTCCTCTCCCTTCCTCTCTGTGAAAAATCAATAAAATATTAAAAAATATATTAATCAGAGAGAGAGAGGACGCTTTTAACCACCTCCAGGAACCCAGGGCTGGCAGAATCTGGGCGGGGAGTGCCTGAGCCGCCGGCACCGGAGGGTGTGGCTCCCACTCACCTGCCTTGCCATTGTGGATGTACGTCTCCCAAAAGCGCTCCTGGAAGGGGTGGGCGTACAGAAGGCGGGAAGACAAGGTGTCAGCTGGCAGATCCTACACACCCAACCAGCCACCCAGGTTTTTGAGACCAGGGGGGAAAGAGGGAGTTGAGCACCAGCCCCCCCCCTCCCCCCCGCCTGAAGAAGATGGCCTGGAGCGCCCCCCCCCCAGGCTCTCACCGTCTTAGTATTGTCCTCAAAGTACTCCCGGGCCTCCTCCCAGGAGCACTTCTCCTCCAGGCACTCCCGCTCCAGGTTCCCGGGCGTGAAGAGCTCCAGGTCCCAGTGGTTGGCTCGGCGAACCCGGTGGTGGCCGTCCAGGTAGCTCTGAGCCTCGGGGGGGTCCAGGAAGACCTCTGGGCCCAGAGAACAGGAGGGACAGGACAAAATGGAGGACTAGGGACATGGAGGGAGCCGAACCCGAGCGGAAGGAGTGCTGGGGGGCCCTGGGGGAGGAGGCGGGCAGACACCATGGTTCCAGGATCGGGGAAGGTGGGCGTCAGAGTCTCCCCCCCAAGCACCTCACCTTGGTCTTGCTCCCTGCTGGGTGAGGTGTCCAGACAGGTGGTCAAGCCCAGGTACAGCAGCAGCAGAGAGGGGTGGCCCCTGCCCCTCATATTTTGCGGACCACCTGGAACGGGGGGAGGGGGAGTGTAGATAAGGTGACCAGATGTCCCGCTTTTGGCGGGACGGTCCCGATTTTTAACAATTTGTCCCGCACCCGGTGGCATTTTTAAAAAGTCCCGATGTTTGGAAGGACACATTTTTAAAAAGCGGGATGTCTGGTCACCTTAGGTATAGATGACCAGTGCTTCCGCCCCTCCGGAAAGAGGCAAGGTCTCCCTGCCTGGACGCTGTGGCTCATGAATAATAATAATAATGATGATGATAATAATAATAATAATAATAGCAGATACTGCCCTTGCCTGTATTTGGGGCCAGACTCTGTTCAAGGCAGTTTGCCTATATAACAGTTCAATGTTCACAATAGTGCTGTTATTATCCCCATTTTATAGGTGAGGAAACAGAGGTCACAGGACTTGCCCAAGGTATACGGTCTGCAAGATTCAGGAGCAGGACTCCAGCAGAGGCAGCGCGCCTCCGAGGACGTGAGCAGGGAGCTCATCTTTTTCCCCTCGGTGCTTGCCGGCCCCAGCACAGCTTTGCCACACAGTAAGCGCTCCTAAACGTGCCCACTGGCCATCAGGATCCCTTCCTCCCTTTTATTTCCACATGCATCCCTCTGTCTCTATGCCCATTGCCACATCCAGCCACAGAGATCAAAGATTACAGGAAGAGGGCAAGAACAGGGCCCTGGATTCCTGAGTCCAGGGGGAGGTGGGGGAAGAAGCTCTGAACTCCTGGGCTTGGAGGGCCCTACATTTATGGGACCCCCCGCCCCCCAAGGGTCAAGGAGCCTAATGCCAAGGTCCCCAAGCCAGGCCCTGCCTCCAGGGGTATTCACCTACCTGCCCAGACTTGTGAGCACTGACCCCTCCTCCTCAATCTCGGGGCCTCCTCAGCCAGCTGAGGCCAGCTGTGAAGAGGGGCAGGAGGGAGGGGAGGGAAGAAAAAAGGAGGGATTTCCCTGCTGGCTCCGGCTCTCTGTAATCCTCCCCCGCCGCGGTTTCTGGCAGAGGGGCGGGGTTTGCGACTACCTGCCCTGGGCGGGACTCAGGTAAGGGACAAAATATTTAAAGGGACCTTATATTGAAGGGCCTAAGGTCCAGGGCCCTATAGGAAGGCCTAAGACACCCCCACACTTAGGGAACTGGATAGGCGCCTGCTCTGCTTCTCTCCTGCTTCCCCAGCGGGAGTGAGCCCCGCCAAGTTAGGGAACTAAACGTCTAGGCCTCCAGATATCAGATTTCTATATTTCTAGAAACTGGCAGGAACTGCATGCCTTGGTCCCCTAGGGGCAAGTGAATAGTATGCCGTAATAAATTCCTGTTTCCTGGGGTGATGCGAAGGGCTCTGGCTTTCGATTCCTCTATTGTTCCATTTAGAAATGGGGACAGAGACGTTGTCCCCTCTTAATGGTCTCTTTATTTACAATAACAAAAAAGTGGATATATATTTAAGAAGTGGGTTCCCAATGTCTGGGGGAAGAGATTAGTCCTTAAACTCGGGCTTGGAGAGACGCAAAGCTTTGGGTACAAGCAGGAAATCGCCCGGCCCGGGAAATGCCTCGTAGATACTAAGCGCACCAAGCGCACCCCGTAATTTAAACCAGCTTTTCTAACCGGAACCTTCGACTTGACACTTAGGTTTCCGGTGGGAGCAAGAGAAAAAGGGAAGACTTACCAAGACAGATGAGGAACCTCCGCGAGTAGGGGCAGCTTTACTTCCGGTTTCCTTCGCCGGCGCGGAAGTGGGTGGAGCTAAGAGGGAAAACAAGCGCTCCTTTCCGGGGTAGGGGCACGGTTGGAGCATCCACGGAGGAGCCGGGAGTCGTCTGCGAGGTGAGTTCCAGGAGGTGGAGGGGTGGGAGCGCTGCGGCCTCCTTCCCGCGGGCTGGAGTCTCAGGGTCCGGAGGAAGGCCGGGACAGAATTTCCATAAAACAGTCGTCTCTCAGTGTCTAAGTTTCTCCTAACTTAGAGCAATCTCCCCTTCACTCCACTCTGATTTTTTGTGTGTGTGCGCAATTGATTCGTGGAAGAAACTGGGTCGGTTATTCTGTTGATAATCCTGCCATCTGAGTTTTGTCTTCTTGCTTCTTTGTCACCTCATTTCACCGATTCCGTTATGCCAGGCGTCAGCAGGCCAAACTCAAATCCTGCTGGCCTCCTTTTAAAAAAAACAACAACAGCAAACAAACAAACAAAAACCCCAGCCCTAACCGGTTTGGCTCGAACTCAAGGGTCCCAGGTTCAATTCCAGTCCCCGTCAAGAGCATGTACCTTGGTTGCCAGCACATACCCAGTAGGGAGTGTGCAGGAGGCAGCTGATGGATGGTTCTCTCTCATCGATGTTTCTTTCTTTTTTAAAAATATTTTTTTATTGATTTTTCACAGAGAGGAAGAGAAAGGGATAGAGAACTAGAAACATCAATCGGCTGCCTCCTGCACACCCCTCACTGGGGATGCGCCCGCAACCAAGGCACATGCCCCTGCCTGGAATCGAACCCGGGACCTTTCAGTCCACAAGCTGACGCTCCATCCACTGAGCCAAACCGGTCCCGGCTCTCAGCGATGTTTCTAACTCTATCCCTCTCCCTTCCTCTCTGTAAAAAAAAAAAAAAAAAAAAAAAAAAAAATCAATAAAATATATATTTTTTGGAACCCAACTTTATTGGCTTATATTGGTAATTCACCTAACATATAGTTCACCCGTTTAAAATGTACAATTCAGTGATTTTTGGTATATTTGCAGAATTGTGAAACCATCAGCATGATCAGTTTTAGAACATTTTCATCATTCGCTGTCACTCCCCATTTTACACTCCCTCCCCAGCCTCAGGCCACCACAAATCTACTTTCTATCTGAATGGATTGACCTCATCTGGATTTTGCAGGATTCCGTCTGGCTCCTTTCACTTAGCATAATGTTTCCGAGGTCCCTCTGTCTTGTAGCCTATACCAGTACTTCCTTCTGGCTGAATGTTCCTCTGCATGAGCTATACCATATTTTGTTTATCTGTTTATGAATCGATGGACAGTTGGGTGGTTCCCACTTTGGGGCTATTATGAAAGATGCTGCTGTGAACGTTGGTGTACAGGTGTTTTTTGTGGACACTGGGAGTGGAATTGCTGAAGCAAATGTAACTCTATGTCTAACCTTTTGAGGAACCGCCAGAGTTTTCCAAGGCGGGTACTCCACTTTATACCCCCACTCTCCCTGTGTGAGGGTTCCAGTTCCTCCACACTGACTTTTTGTTTTTATTTTTTAAAGATATATTTTTTATTGATTTTTTACAGAGAGGAAGGGAGAGGGATAGAGAGTTAGAAACATCGATGAGAGAGAAACATCGATCAGCTGCCTCTTGCACACCCCCTACTGGGGATGTGCCCGCAACCAAGGTACATGCCCTTGCCCGGAATTGAACCCGGGACCCTTGAGTCCAAAGGCCGACGCTCTATCCTCTGAGCCAAACCGGCTAGGGCAGTGGTCGGCAAACCTCTGCTCTCAAGCCACATGCGACTCTTTGGCCCCTTGAGTGTGGCTCTTCCACAAAATACCGCGGCCTGGGCGAGCCTATGTTGAAGAAGTGGGGTTAGAAGAAGTTGAAGTTTAAAAAACTTGGGCTCTCCAAAGAAATTCCAGTCGTTGTCCTGTTGGTATTTGGGTCTGTGGACTCATGAGTTTGCCGACCAAACTTTTTTTTTTTTTTAATGTATATGTTTTATTGATTTCAGAGAGGGAGAGGGAGAGAGAAACATCAATGATGAGAATCAGTGATGGGCTACTTCCTGCTTGCCCCCTGTTGGGGCTTGTGCCCTGACAGTGTGGTTCATAGGTCAGTGCTATTTTCTCACCTACAAACGGGAGAGCCCACCTCCCCAGTCGGACATGAGGGCCCAGGGCTGGAGACGTGGAAGCACTTTGCACCTGCCCGGGACATAACTGTTTGAAGGATATGATGACCGTTTCTATGGGTTTGGTGCTTTTATGATAAATGTTCTGATTGGCTGGGTGATCAGGGCATCGATGACACCTCCCCGCAGGTGGGAAGTGGCAGGAGGGGTTCCCTGATACCATGGTGCCAGCTCTGAGCTCCCTGCCCCCCAGGCGCCGGGCAGTGCCAGCGCCCAGTCAGGAGTCCAGCCGCCCCGCCTGGGCTCCTAGCCCAGAGGGTGAAGCACTGAGGGTGGCGGCTCGGGGCCTTAGCAGAGCGGCTTTTCCGCGGGAGGAGAAGGGCCGGTCTCCACGCGGAGGGGCCGGGCACACACGGGCACACACACTCTTACCTGCAGAGTCCGGCACGGCGCCTGGCGATCTAGGCCAGGCCTGCACAGCTGTCTGACCCCCTCTGCCGGCCCGGGTTCTCTCTGTGCCTCCGTTTCCTTGTTCGGAGCACCCACGGGGCTGGGGTGGAGCCTGGCGGAGGTAACTGTGTAAAATGCCCCGCACAGGGCCTGACCACCAGGCCTCCATAAACCTCAGAGGCTTGCATTTGCTCTCCGGGAATTCTCTCTTCCTGCTCTCAGCCTGTTTGCGTCTGCGGTTCCTCCAGTGCCATCAGCCCTCCTGGTTCCTTTCCCGCCGAGGCCTCTGCCCCCTGGCCTGGCCGTCTAGGGAGAGAGGCTGGTAGCGCCGCCTTTAGGTTCTCCTAGGAATTGCCGTCCCTGCCACGAGGTCAAGAACCGTTGTTTAGCCCCAGCCGGTGTGGCGCAGTGGATAGAGCACCGGCCTGCGGACTGAAGGGTCCCGGGTTCGATTCCAGTCAAGGGCACAGGCCTGGGCTGCGGCTCGATCCCCAGTCGGGGGAGGACAGGAGGCAGCCGATCAATGATTCTCTCATCATTGATGTTTCTGTCTCTCTCTCCCTCTACCTTCCTCCCAGAAATCAATAAAAATGTATTAAAAGGAAAAAAAGAACCACTGTTCAGAATTCAGCCCAGTTGGGAGACAGCCAGGGAGACTGGCACACCAGCCGGGTAGCAGGTGATGCTTAGGAATTGTTACTGTGCTCACGGTATCATGGTCATGTTTTCGTTGTATTGTATTGTATTTTAATAGAATTGGTCAGGGTGGGCTTCGTGGAAGAGGCTGACATTTATTTTTATTTTTTTTAACTACACGTTTTCATTAATTTCAGAGAGAAAGGGAGAGAGAGAGAGGTAGAAACTCCAATGCTGAGAGAGAATCAGTGATCGGCTGCCTCCTGCAGGCCCCCTCCTAGGGATCCAGCCTGCAACCCAGGCCTGTGCCCTTGGCTGGAATCGAACCCGGGACCCTACAGTCCACAGGCTGATGCTGTCTGTATCCACTGAGCCAAACCAGCCAGGGCTGGAATGTTTTTTAGTGTGTTTGGAACAACTGCGGCAGTGAATGTATGCTTGCACGGATACATTGCTTTTATATATATATAAAAGAGCCTCGGCCTGCGGACTGAAGGGTCCCGGGTTCGATTCCCGTCAAGGGCATGTGCCTTGGTTGTGGGCACATCCCCAGTGAGGGGTACGCAGGAGGCAGCTGGTCGATGTTTCTCTCTCATCGATGTTTCTAACTCTCTATCCCTCTCCCTTCCTCTCTGTAAAAAATCAATAAAATATGTTTAAAAAAAAAAAAAAAAAAAGATTAGCTGGTGTGCTCTGGCCGGTTTGGCTCAGGTTTGGCCTGAGGACCGAAGGGCTGCAGATTCGATTCCCAGTCAAGGGCTATGTGCCTCGGTTGCAGGTTCGATCCGATCCCGTGTGAGAGGTTGCTGATCTATCTCTCTCTCTCTCTCTCTCTCTCTCTCTCTCTCTCCCTCTCTCCCTCTCTCCCTCTCTCCCTCTCTCCCTCTCTCCCTCTCTCCCTCTCTCCCTCTCTCCCCCTCCCTCCCTCCCTCCCTCCCTCCCTCTCCTTCCTTCCCTTCCACTCTATAAAAAAAAAAATCATGGAAAAAATATCCTCTGGTGAGGACTTAGCTGTTACTTCGATGTGCCCTCCGAAATACCAGTGGCAGCAGGTGGCACCGCCCTGCTTTCTATTTAGAAACTGGCCTCACGCAGGAGACAGTGTCACCCGGTGGCCAGAATCCTGGCACTGCCCCCGCCCCCTTGGCCTCAGGGTCTCAGAAGTCACTGAGGGCGCCAACGAGCCTTTGTGGGGTGATTCTGTCTGTGAAGACGCGCCCTCGCCGGCCCTGGCCGGGTGGTTCAGTGGGTTGGAGCATCATCTCATACACCAAATGGTCGAGGGCTCGACTCTTGCTCAGGGCACCTGCCTAGGTTGCAGGTTCAATCCCTAGCGGGGGCATTGGATGAGAGGCATCGGATTAATGTTTCTCTCTCTCTCCCTTCTCTCTCTAAAAATCAATAAAAATGTATTCCCAGATGAGGATTAAAAAAAAACTTGCCCTTTCAGAAACTAAAACAGACATTATTTTTTTATTATATAATTAACATAACACTCATCCATTTAAAGTGTACCATTCAGTGTGGTTTTTTCTTTATTTAATATATTTTATTGATTTTTTTACTGAGAGGATGGGAGAGGGATAGAAAGCCAGAAACATCGATGAGAGAGAAACATCCATCAGCTGCCTCCTGCACACCCGCTACTGGGGATGTGCCCGCAACCACGGTACATGCCCTTGACCGGAATCGAACCCGGGACCCTTCAGTCCGCAGGCCGACGCTCTGTCCACTGAGCCACACCGGCGAGGGCTTCACTTCTAAGCCTCAGTTTGCTCTGTGCAGAGCGGGGCGGTGGTGGGACCGGCCTGCGGGAGGCTGGGGTTGGAGGATGGACGAGACGGGGCTCAGGGTTGGCTTGTGGTCAGGGTCGGGCAGCGTCACCCTGCTATCCCAGTGTTTCCTGGCCAGGTGAACACACACACACACACACACACACACACACCTCCGGCTGTGCCTCTCTCTCCTGAAGGGAAATGTCCGCGCCCGGAGGCCAAAGACATGGAAATAGCCTGCCCTTGGCCAGGGGACAAGCCGCTCGGAGCCAGACACCGCAGCGGGGCAGGCAGTGGGCGACTAAGAATAGAGCGGGGCTGTGTCCGGAGGTCAGCTCGCCCCTCCGGGTGGCGGGGGCTGGGCGGAAGCGGGGCGGGCGGGGCAGGGGCACAGGTGCGGGGCCCTGGCTCAGAAGCTGGGGCGGGAGGAAGCGGGGGTCTGGGCTCTGGGTCGCCTGGGGGTGCACCGCGGTGCGCTCCTGCAGAGGCCGCTTTGGGGGGCGGGGGCGGCTGCCGGGGTGAGCACACTTGTTAAGCCGCCCGGATGCGTCCTGAAGGTCAGGGATGCGTCCGGAAGGTCAGGGCCGTGGTCTGCAGAAACAGACCTCACCACGAAAAAGCGGCTTCTGGAAGGCACCACTAGGGGGCGAGCGAGAGCCACGGCCCGGAGAGGCTGCGCCTCGGGTTTGGCCAGGGCCAAGCGGGTTCCTGAGTAACCAGAAGCAAAGGGGAGTGATGATGAAGTTGCTTTAGCTGCTTTTTACATGTGGGAGCCCTTGGGCATGTCGCCCCCAAACACACACACACACACACACACACACACACACACCCCTCAATCCCCCTGAAACCGGAGAGCCGGATAGAACATTCCCGTGTGTTCCAGCTCTGGGTGTGACCTCCCTGCAGTCCAGGCCCCGCAGCGAGACCCCCTGGGGGTCCCCAAAGGAAACTGAGATTCGGGGGGGAAAAGGACCAGCCGTCTGGAGCCACACGGAGTGGGGGCCGCCCTGAGACTCGGGCCCGGCAGGTCCTACCGCTCAGTCCTCCCCACACTGGCCCTGCACCCGCCCTCTTCCTTTTCCTGTTCTTGCCCATCCCCTCGGCCAGATAGCCTCAGGACCACGATTGACATCTCTTTGGAGGGCCACATGTTTTAAACCTAAACCTCTGCTAACGCCACTTCTTCCACACAGACCGGCCCAGGCGGTGGTGTACTGTGGAAGAGCCGCACTCAAGGGGCCAAAGAGCCGCATGTGGCTCTCGAGCCGCAGTTTGCCGACCACGGCCCTAGTCAGTCCCTCCCTTACCTGGCAAACATTCTAATCTGTGCAGTTGCTTTCGTGTGTAGGTGTTGTTTAAAATGTATCGTTTGGGCACATAGCTTGTTAGCGATCTCCTTTACTTTTTGTTGTAGTATTTTGTTAATCCTTACTTTTTTTGTTGTTGTTTGTTTGTTTTTTGTTAATCCTCACTTTTTTTAGAGAGAGTGGAAGGGAGGGGGAGAGACAGACAGAAACACCGATGTGAGAGAGATACATCAGTTGGTTGCCTCCCACATGGGCCTCGACCAGGACCAGCAACCGAGGTACATGCCTTTGACAGGGATTGAACCTGGGACCCTTCCTTCCATGGTCCGGCGCTCTGTCCACTGAGCCACACTGGCCAGGGCTGATCTTTAATTTCTTACCTTCACCCAGCATTATGTTTTGTTGTTGTTGTTTTGTTTTTAAATTCTCACCCAAGGAGTGACGATAGTTTTTCCATTGATTTTTTTTTTTAAGTGGAAGGGAGCGGGGGAGGGGAGGGAGGGGAGGAACGTGAGTGACATTCCCACCTGTGGGATACACTGTGTCCAAGATCCACAAGGCGGGTCCCTGTCAGACCTCCTGGGGAGAGGCTGCAGGAACAACAATTCCTCCTTTTTTTAAAAAAATATATTTTATTGATTTTTTACAGAGAGGAAGGGAGAGAGACAGAGAGCCAGAAACATCGATGAGAGAGAGTCATCGATCAGCTGCCTCCTGCACGCCCCCCCACGGGGGATGTGCCCGCAACCAAGGTACATGCCCCTGACCGGATTCGAACCCGGGACCCTTCAGTCCCCAGGCCGACGCTCTAGCCACTGAGTCAAACCGGTTCGGCCATAAAATTACTTTCATTGCTACTTCATAACTGTAATTTTGCTACTGTTATGAATTGTAACTGTGTGAAAACAGATATTTACACTACCATTCATAACTGTAGCAAAATTATAGTTATGAAGTAGCAATGAAAGTAATTTTATGGTTGGGGGCCACCACCACGAGGAGCTGTGTCAAAGGGCCGCGGCCTTAGGAAGGTTGAGAACCGCTGTTTTAGAGAGTGGACGAGGGGGTGGAGTGGGGGAGAGAGGGCGAGAAGGGAGAGAAACATCCATGGGAGAGAGACACGTGGTTGGTCGCCTCTCACTCGAGTCCGGAGCAGGGCCAGGGATGGAACTTGCAGCCGAGATACGTGCCCTTGACCAGGAATCGAACCTGCGACCCCTTCTGGCCTCTGGCAGCGCTCTAACCACTGAGCAGGCCGGCCAGGCAGCTTTGTGTTCTTATGATCTACCCATGATGCTTTGCACACGCCTACTCAGTCGCATCTCTGTGCTGGTCTCCATGACGGGCAGTTACGGCCCTTCCTCCCGGGCGGGGGACGTTCCGTTGGGGGAGCCGCTGTGGTCTTGCTCCCGTGCTGGCGTCTCTGAGGCTTCGGGCGCATGCACCCCGGCAGAGGCCCGCGCCCACTCTGCTGAAGCACCCACAGCCCTCCCAGGCAGGCTGACCCGTCCCTCTGCCCGCAGCCCGGTCTTCTCCACCCTCCGAGCTCTGCCCGCGGCCGGAACCGGTGTGGCTCAGTGGATAGAGCGTCGGCCTGCGGACTAAAAGGTCCCAGGTTCGATTCCGGTCAAGGGCACTTACCTTGGTTGTGGGCACATCCCCAGTAGGGGGTGTGCAAGAAGCAGCTGATCGATGTTTCTCTCTCATCGATGTTTCTAATCTCTATCCCTCTCTCTTCTCTCTGTAAAAAAAAAAAAAAAATCAGTAAAATATATTTTTTAAAAAAGAGACAAATCTCTGGGGAGGGAGGGTATGTATGGAAGGGGGCGCAATGCTAAAATATGTACACAGATAATTTAATAAAAAAAAAGAGAGAACATCCTTGTAAGCTTTAAAAATAATAATAATAATAATAATAATAATAATAACCACCTTTCGTCCGGTTTCAGGTAGCTCCTCCCACGCCTCCTAAGGCCACGCCTGCCAGCAGGACGCCCGCTTCTGCAAGCGAACCCCGAACCCCGGGCCTTTTCCAAGGTAAAGCGACGCCTCCCTTTGGGACGTGCAGGGGTTTCGTAAGCTTTTAAGGCCCCCGCCCCGCCGCCCGCTCCCCTTCGCGGGCGCAGCTCAGCCCCCGGCCGTGCAGGCCCGTCCTCCCTGTCCCAGGCCTGTCCTCCCTGCCCCTGGCCCCGCAGCGGCTCCCTCTGGCCCCGCGGCCCTCCAGCTCCTCCCCCCCTCCTCCCTGCCTCCCCGCGGCCCTCCCGCTCCTCCCTCCTCCCTCCCTCCCTCCGCCCTCCTCCAGCCCCTCCCTCCTCCAGCCCCTCCCTCCTCCCTCCTCCGGCCCCTCCCTCCGCCCTCCTCCCTCCTCCCCAGGATGACGCGGCACGGCAAGAACTGCACGGCGGGCGCCGTGTACACCTACCACGAGAAGAAGAAGGACACAGGTACGGGCGCGCCCCTGGTCCCCGTGGGTGACAGCCCAGCCCCAGCACCCGTGGGAGGGCTCCGCATTGGGCCCCTCTGGGAGGGCACTGTTGCCATAGCAATGTTCCCGCAGGAGAAAGGAGGCGGGAGAGGTGCCGCTCCGGAGCTGGGCAGAGCCAGAGGGTGACTGGCGTCTGTCACTCTCCCTCCGGGGCAACACTTCCTGTGGGCTGTGCGGCGCCCCCAGCACAGAGACCGCACGGCCCTCTCTCTCTCTCTCTCTCTCTCTTTTTTGATCCTCACCCGGGGACATTTTCCCACCGATTTTTAGGGAGAGTGGGAGAGAGAGGGAGAGAGAGAGAAACATCGATATGAGAGAAACACAGCCATTGGTTGCCTCCTGCACACGCCCTGGCCAGGGCCCAGGCTGGGAGGAGCCTGCAGCTGAGGTCCGTGCCCCTGACCGGAATCGAACCCGGGACCCATCGGTCCACAGGCCCACGCTCCATCCCCTGAGCCAAGCCGGCGAGGGCCAGCCACTCTTTTTAAAAATATATTTTATTGATTTTTCACAGAGAGGAAGGGAGAGGGATAGAGAGCTAGAAACGTCGATGAGAGAGAAACACTGACCAGCTGCCTCTTGCACACCCCCCACTGGGGATGTGCCCGCAACCAAGGTAAGTGCCCTTGACCGGAATCGAACCCGGGACCTTTCAGTCCACAGGCCGATGCTCTACCACTGAGCCAAACTGGTTTCGGCAACACAGCCTACTCTTGACTGCCTGTTTCTCTGAGTCTCCTCACCTCTGAGTTCCCGGTGCCTCTCACCGTTTGGAGAGAGGCATATCTCCTTTCTCTCCACCTTTTTCTTTAAAAAATTTTTTAATATATTTTTATTGATTTCAGAAAGAAAGGGCGAGAGAGAGAGAGAGAAACATCAATGATGAGAATCATCGATTGGCTGCCTCCTGCAGGCACCACATGGGATCCAGCACACAACCCGGGCCTGTGCCCTGACTGGGAATTGAACCAGGACCTCCTGGTTCATAGGTCGACACCCAACCACTGAGCCACACTGGCCGGGCTCTCCATGCGCTTTCTTGCCTGTCCCCAGCGGCCTCAGGCTATGGGACCCAGAACATCCGCCTGAGCCGGGATGCCGTCAAGGACTTCGACTGCTGCTGCCTCTCCCTGCAGCCCTGCCATGACCCCGTCGTCACGTGAGCTGGGAACACGGGAGGGGACTGTGGGGGCGGGTCTGCCCCACCCCTCAGGTTCAGCGTCCTCGTCTGAGAGGCGGCATGACCCTGTGTGTGTCATGTTGGTAATAGAGGGTGGGCTCTTGGGCTGTCATCTGGCCCCTCACCGCAGCTGGCGTGGGCGCCCGCTCCGTCACTGCCTCCGATGGCCCCGGCCCAGGCTCCCCTCCGCCCTCTCGCAGCCCGGACGGCTACCTGTATGAGCGGGAGGCGATCCTGGAGTACATTCTGCACCAGAAGAAGGAGATCGCGCGGCAGCTGAAGGTGCGGGAGGAGGGAGCGCAGGTGTGCTGGTGTTTGGATGTGAGCTCCAAGCAGGGCCTCGCTCACCGCTCCCTCCTCCCGCCGCCCAGGCCTACGAGAAGCAGCGGGGCGCCCGGCGGGAGGAGCAGAAGGAGCTGCAGCGGGCGGCGGCACAGGACCAGGTGCGGGGCTTCCTGGAGAAGGAGGCGGCCATCGTCAGCCGGCCCCTCAACCCCTTCACGCCCAAGGCCGCCCCGGGAGCTGGCCCAGGTGAGGGGGCAGGCTTGTGGGAGGGCGGGGGTCCCTGGGGGCCAAGTACCTAACCATGGGAACCCTCTGCCTCCTGCAGATGATGCCCAAGCGGGTCCCAGCGCCGCCGGCCCCGCAGGCAAGGACAAGGACAAGGACAAGATGCTGCCCAGCTTCTGGATCCCGTCGCTGACCCCCGAGGCCAAAGCCACCAAGCTGGAGAAGCCGGTGAGCCCCGCCAGCGAGCCCCCTGCGCCCACGTCTCCAGTGTCTCCCCGCCGGGACCTCCCCCTCCTCCCGCACCCGGCCCAGCCCTGCCTCTCTCCTCCTCCAGTCCCGCACCGTGACCTGCCCCATGTCCGGGAAGCCCCTGCGCATGTCCGACCTGACGCCGGTGCGGTTCACGCCCCTGGACAGCTCCGTGGACCGCGTGGGGCTCATCACGCGCAGCGAGCGCTACGTGTGCGCCGTGACCCGGGACAGCCTGAGCAACGCCACGCCGTGCGCCGTGCTGCGGCCCTCGTGAGCCACGGGGCACCTGCCGGAGGGGCGGGCTGGGGGCGGCCCCTCTGGGCGGGCGGCGTGTGACTCCCACTCGCCGCAGGGGCGCCGTGGTCACCCTGGAGTGCGTGGAGAAGCTGATCCGGAAGGATATGGTGGACCCTGTGAACGGGGAGAAGCTCACAGACCGCGACATCATCGTGCTGCAGCGGGTGAGCGGGGCCCTTCCACCTGCCTTCCTCCCAGGGCCCCGCCTCCTCAAGCCCCGCCCTCCCAGGGCCCCGCCTCCTCGCCAGGCCCCTCCTCTCCCCAAGCCCCGCCTCCTCGCCAGGCCATTTCCTCCCCAAGGCCCGCCCCCTTGTCAGGCCACTTCCTTCCCCAAGCCCCACCTCCTCGCCAGGCCAAGCTCCGCCTCTCACAAACTCCTCCCCAAGACCCCGCCACTTCACAGGTCACTTTCCCCAAGCCCCGCCTCCTCCTCAGGCCACACCCCTCCCCAAGGCCCCGCCCTCGATGTCACACCTATCCTGGTCCTCGCCCTCTTCCCAGGAGACCCGCCCCTTGCCTTAGGCCCCGCCCACCCTTCCTGTTCGGGCCGCCTCTGCCCCTCCACGGCCTTCACTCCGCCTTCCCCCCCACACCCCAGGGCGGCACGGGCTTCGCGGGCTCCGGAGTGAAGCTGCAGGCGGAGAAGTCGCGGCCTGTGATGCAGGCCTGAGCGCGGGAACCAAATAAAGGACTTGGAAGCGACTGGCTGGTGTGCGGCGCCTTCCTTCGCCTCTGAGCCCGGGCCCGGGGGGCGGCGCAGAGGCTGTGCGATGGCGGCGGTGGTGGTGGCAGTGACCGTGGTAGGCAGGCTGGAAGGACTCCAGTTTGGAAGCGGGGGCTGAGAGCGTTTAATATGGTCGCAGGTTGAGTAAAACTGAGCTGAACACAAGCGCACAGCTGACACTGATGGGCTGGCCGGAGGGCCAGGGCCCGGCCTTCACCACACGGCGCCCTCCCAGAAGGACATGGCGGACCCTGAGCACCGGGAGAAGCCCGGGGTGTGCGTTATGCCACATCTGGAGCCTGTGAGGTGTCCGAGCACCCCTGCCAGAGTCCCCAGGGTGACACCCCACCCGGAGGAAGTCAGTTCTGAGACGATGCCACGGGCAGCCCCCGCCCCCAGCACCGCTGGAGGGTGAGGAGCAGGAGCACTGCGAGGGTCCGAGGAGCAGAGGGAGGGCGCCTGGTGCACCGGCCTGGAGTCCCGACTTGACCAGGAGAGCAGGCGCAGCCCTAAAGCTGTTTTAACCACAAAAGCCACCCTGGGCTGCAGGGAGAGCTAGGACAGACAGACAAGCAAAGAGGAAAGGAAGACACATGCCTGCCCCGAGCCCTTACACATGAGTTTCCGTCCCAGGGAGACCTCGTGCAGTCTGCCCTGTCCTTTGGGGAAAGGGCCTCTCAGCTAACGTCCAGATGCGATCCCAGGGCCAGGAAGTGTCTGAGGCTGCAGTTCCGCCCAGCCCAGCCCCCTCAGGGGCCAGACCGCAGTGCTGAAGGGGAAGGTTTCAGTGGGAGGGTGGACAGAGTCAAACTCACACCCTGGGAAGCCCCTAAACCCAGTGGTTGCTCCCCCAGACACTTCTAGAATCTCCCCTGGCCCTGCCAGTGTGGCTCAGTGGTTGGGAATCGAGCTATGAACCAGGAGGTCACAGCTTCATTCCAGTCAGGGCATATGCCCAGGTTTCAGGTTGATCTCTGGTTAGGGGGAGTGCAGTAGGCAGCCAATCAATGACTCTCATCACTGATGTTTCCAACTCACCTCCCTCTCGGAAATCAATCAATATATATTGATATATATAATTTTTAAAGAATCTTTTCTTGGTCCCTATTAGTCCTCATACCTCCTCTTGGGACGCCAGTCCCTGGAAACTGGCCCAGGTGCCTAACATTCAGGGAGCCCTTACCTTCAGTCCCTGGAATCCTTGCCACACTCTGGGATCGGGATGCTTACACCCATTTCCCAGAACAGCCCACTGAGGCTCAGAACACAACGTGCCCAAACTCACCCTGCTCCAGGCCTCGCCGCCTCTGGAGGCACCCACCCCAGGCTTGGCTCTGCCATTCCCCACCTCCTTTGTGCCCTCCCTCTCCCAGTATTCCCAGCTTCACCCCACAGACCTCTCCACCTTTACAGCCAGCCCACCCTCAAACCTTCCCTCCCCTAAACACCCCAATCCTCAGCTTTCCCAAGCTCCCTCAACCACCCCGAGGCCTTCCGTGTTTCCCTCAGCTCCTCAAGGTCTCTAAAACAGGCTCTGTGTGCTACGGGCTACCCCCCACTCCCCATAACCCTAACCCTAACCCCCCATAACCCAAAGAACTTCTAGGATTTCCATCTCGTACCTTTGTTTCCACAAGAAACCGAAACCCACGTCTTCTGTTCACAGGCTATTTGTGAGAAGGGGGAGGGAGGTGTCAAGGTCTTTCCTCCAAGAAACAGGTTTCCTTTAAGGTTTCAAAGCTAACCATGGCCCAGCTGGTGTGGCTCAGTGACTGAGTGTCCACCCACCAATCAGAGGTCACAGTGGGATTCCCAGTCAGGGCACCTGCCCGGGTTGTGGGCTCAATCTCCAGGAGGGGGCGTGCAGGAGGCAGCTGGTCAGTGATTCTCTCTCATCATGGATGTTTCTATCTCTCCCTCTCCCTTCCTCTCTGAAGTCAATTATATATATAATTTTTAAAATATATATTTTATTGGTTTTTTACAGAGAGGAAGGGAGAGGGATAGAGAGTTAGAAACATCCATGAGAGAGAATCATCTATCAGCTGCCTCTTGCACACCCCGTATTGGGGATGTGCCCGCAACCAAGGTACATGCCCTTGACCGGAATCGAACCCGGGACCTTTTAGTCCGCAGGCCGACGCTCAATCCACTGAGCCAGACCGCTTCGGGCTCTCTATATTTTTAAATGTACCTCAGTAACAGGAAAAGAAAGAGTGTTGGCCGAGGTGGCCCGCTGATCGGGCAGCATCCGGTGCCACCGAAGGGTACAGACGCCGGTTGTACATCACATCAATGCTTCTCCCTCTCTCTGAAAATAAATTTTAAAATCTCTTTTCTTTAAAAAAAGAGGAAGCAAGACAGACAGGCGAAGAGACAGGAAGTGGAAACAAACCTGTCTTTTCTCACAAAGCTTTCCCAGACGCCGGCCCGGAGCCCAGAGCAGGAAGCGGCAGGCCTGCCGGTGGCCCGGCCCCACAGCCCTGGCTGCCGGTGAGACGGTCACCACTGCTCGCTCCAGTGTTTAAAGGCGGAGATGTGTTCCGGGGAAATGACAACCTCAGGGCAGGGGGCAAACCCCTGCTTGCCAGGGGAGGGGGAAGGGTTGACTATAAAGCTGGGGCTTGGTGCCCTAACCAGTTTGGCTCAGTGGATAGAGCATCGGCCTGTGGACTAAAGGGTCCCGGGTTCGATTCCTGTCAAGGACATGTACCTTGGTTGCAGGTACATCCCCAGTAAGAGGCGTGAAGGAGGCAGCTGATCTATGTTTCTCTCACATTGATGTTTCTAACTCTATCCCTCTCTCTTCCTCTCTGTAAAAAAAATCAATAAAAATATATATTTTAAAAAATCAATAAAATATATATATATAATATTTTTTAAAAGTCAAAGGAAATGAAGACATTCTTTTTTCTCTCTCTCTCTCTTCAAAGTGTAATCTAGGTCACTATGATCTCTGAGAGAAGAAGGGAGGGGGAGAGAGAGAGAAGCATCAATCAGTTGCCTCCGGGGGGACTGGGGATCAAACCTGCAACCTAGGTATGTGCCTTGACCAGGAATCAAACCCACAACCTTCTGGTGCACCGGGCAGCTAGCAACCAGCCAAGCCACCCAGCCAGGGAGGAGACACTTTCAGGGACTAAACCAAACTTGTCTTCAGTGGGTACTCCTCATTATCTCAGTGAAAAAGAAGTCCATGTAATGTCAGAGGATTCCGACTCAGCAGAACGACTGAGAGAAACGAAATGCCGTGCCCTCCGGGGTCCTGGGACTGCCTCCTGCGGGTCCTGGGACTGCCTCCTGCGTCAGATGTTAGAAGGAGCAGACTCAGGGACACCCCTTCCAGCCGCGATCACCGCCACCCTCTCTCCCAGTCACCGTCCTGGGAACCACCTCAGCCTCCAAGATCAGGCAACACCATTTTGTGTGTGTGTGTGTGTGTGTGTGTGTGTGTGTGTGTGTTTTACCTTAAATAAACTCCTAGTGTAAGATGACCAGACGTCCCGATTTTTAACAATTTGTCCCGCGGTGTTTTAAAACAAACTGTTAAAAATTGGGACTGAGAAAAATCCGGACTTTTTAAAAATGCTGTGGGACAGCCGAGGCCGGTTTGGCTCAGTGGATAGAGCGTCGGTCTGTGGACTGAAGGGTCCCGGGTTCGATTCCGGTCAGGGGCATGTACCTTGGTTGCGGGCACATCCCCAGTGGGGGGTGTGCAAGAGGCAGCTGGTCGATGTTCCTCTCTCATCGACATTTCTAGCTCTCCATCTCCCTCCCTTCCTCTCTGTAAAAAATCAATAAAATATATTTTTTAAAAATCTTAAAAAATAAAAAAATGAAAAAATAAATGAAAATGCCGTGGGACAAATCGTTAAAAATTGGGACTGTCCCGCCAAAAGCTTATCCCAGTGCCCAACAACCAGGAGCCCCCAAATCCGGCAGAATCACCCACTGCGGGAGGCCGCGGCCCCCGGCCCCCCGCCTCTGCGGCCGCCCACCTACCTCTCTCCGGGCCTCAGTTTCCCCGCCAGGATGCGGCTCTCCGGTGGCCGGTCTGAGCGGCCCGGAAGCAGCCCGGCACTGACAGCGGCCCTGACAGGCAGGTCGGCCGCGGCCGCCCGCTCTCCCGGGGCGTGTGGGCGCCTCCCCAGAGCCAGAGCCGGAGCCGGAGCCGGAGCCGGAGCCAGAACCAGAGCCGGAGCCAGAACCAGAGCCGGAGCCGGAGCCAGAACCAGAACCAGAGCCAGAACCAGAGCCGGAGCCAGAACCAGAGCCGGAGCCAGAACCAGAGCCGGAGCCGGAGCCAGAACCAGAACCAGAGCCAGAACCAGAGCCGGAGCCAGAACCAGAGCCGGAGCCGGAGCCAGAACCAGAGCCGGAGCCAGAACCAGAGCCGGAGCCAGAACCAGAGCCGGAGCCGGAGCCAGAACCAGAACCAGAACCAGAGCCGGAGCCGGAGCCGGAGCCAGGCCCCTGGAGCTGCAGGCGCAGACCAGCTCTGCCACTTCCTGCGGAACCACTTCGGGGGGAGGGGGAGCCGCATCAGGAAGAGGGGCCGCACCTGGTCCCCTCCGCCGCTGGCCGGGCGGGGAGAGGCTGGCCCTCCGGCACCACCGGGAGCCCAAGGGCATGTACCCTGGCTGCGGGCACATCCCCAGTGCGGGGTGTGCAGGAGGCAGCTGGTCGATGTTTCTCATCGACGTTTCTAGCTCTCTATCCCTCTCTCTTCCTCTCTGTAAAAAATCAATAAAATATATTATATATATATATATTGAAAAAAAAAAAAGAAAAGAGCTGATGAAGAGCGATGCCAGCACTCGCTGTGCGGAAGGCAGAGCTCGGTCTGGCTGCTGAGCTGGGTGCTCGCTGCTGGTTTCATCCCCAGGGACGGCCTGGGACCACAGCCGCCTCTTCACTCCAGGTGCTCTGTCCCCCCCTCCAGCACAGCCCCCCTCCAGCCCAGCCCCCCTCCAGCACAGCCCCCCTCCAGCCCAGGCCCCCTCCAGCACAGCCCTCCTCCAGCACAGCCCCCGTCCAGCACAGCCCCCCCTCCAGCACAGCCCCCCTCCAGCACAGCCCCCCTCCAGCACAGATACCCCTCCAGCACAGCCCCCCCCCAGCACAGCCCCCCTCTAGCACAGCCCCCCCTCCAGCACAGCCCCCCCTCCAGCACAGCCCCCCTCCAGCACAGATACCCCTCCAGCACAGCCCCCCTCCAGCACAGCCCCCCTCCAGCACAGACCCCCCTCCAGCACAGCCCCCCTCCAGCACAGTCCCCCCCCAGCACAGTCCCCCCCCAGCACAGCCCCCATCCAGCACAGCCCCCCTCCAGCCCAGCCCCCCTCCAGCACAGCCCCCCTCCAGCCCAGCCCCCCTCCAGCACAGCCCCCCTCCAGCCCAGCCCCCCTCCAGCACAGCCCTCCTCCAGCACAGCCCCCGTCCAGCACAGCCCCCCCTCCAGCACAGCCCCCCTCCAGCACAGCCCCCCTCCAGCACAGCCCCCCTCCAGCACAGATACCCCTCCAGCACAGCCCCCCCCAGCACAGCCCCCCTCTAGCACAGCCCCCCCTCCAGCACAGCCCCCCTCCAGCACAGATACC